>NC_091678.1:3030303-3333333 GCF_030179915.1 Drosophila takahashii | reverse complement strand
ATCGTCTGCTTTCCGGTTTGACTTGTTGTTGTGTGACACGCGTTGTGCTATCGCAAAACTCCATCGTTTCGTCTAAATTTCCAACTCCATTGTGGGCTGACCAGCGACACGCGTCTTCATTGGACGTGGCTGTGGATTGGGCTCGGAATTGGGATTGCGATTGCGTCTGGGGATGTGGGTGTGTCAGCTGGCGACCAGAAGACAGGGTTGACATGTGGCCAGCTGGGGGTGGATCGCAGAGCTTTTGTCCAGGGCCATCGATGAGGCTGCGCCCTTAGTTGCACCATTGTACTCCATCTAAAGCTCATTATGCTTCATTTTTACTGCCTGTGGTTTCCATTGTGGAGCTCATTAGATGACCTGACATCAACACAAGTACTCTGCCGTAGGTCAAACTGTGCTTGGAAAATTATAAATCAAGATATCTATATTTTAAAGGGAAGGCATTTTTGTTAGTACTTTAAAAAGGAAGAGAAAACATGGTCAGTAATTAAAAATTTTAAATTGGGTTAAGTAAGAGTTAAGTAAGAATTATTTTGAATGCTTGTGAACCTCTCTCTGCGCTTCTCAAGAATTCAGCTAAGCAAGCTTATTGGTTTAACGATTATGAAAATAAATATAAAATCTCAAAGAATGCATCTCTCTGCACTTCTCAAGAACTTAGCTAAGCATGCTTGTAGCAAACGACGATTTCCCAACTTTGTTGCACTTCCAACTCCCACTTGGTTGACCTCATTGACCCTGTCCTGAGAGAGGTCACGGCGAGTCCCCTGCTCCCAAGGCAGTTTAACTGTCGAACGACAAACGATCACAGCTTAGAAACTAAAAAAGAAACACCACCTAGGATAATCCACCATAATGTTTGTACATTATTTGATCGAATTTGCACCATCGTGAGCGCTGGCCACAATTTTCCCCAGCACGTTTTCTTTCTCCTAGCGGTCGAAAGGCGAAAATTGCCATACAAATTAAGTGATTTGCTATTGACATTTCCGCCAGGGCCCGACGACTTAGAGCCGGGGTCCAGATTCCAGCCAAAAGCCGAGAGACGAGAGCCGCGAGCCTTGAACGAAGCACGCGCGTGAATAATGAAGTGCCAAGATCGCTTACACTCAGGGACTCGCGGGCAGCGGTCATTTTCACACAATTCGCATTGACCCCGAGACCCAAGCTCAGGTTCACTGGATAGCCAAAGAGCCAGAGAGACTGAGTGCCATAGAGCCTGGTTGGCCGACAATCGATTTTAATTTGTTTAACTTGTGCATCAATTTCTGCGCTTGTTTGTGCAGCATCTTCTTCTCCGCATTGCCGGGGCCATTGTGCATAAATTACTGACACTTGTCTCCATTAAAAATGAAGGTGATTCAACTGTCAGCCCTGACTCTGAATTCGAATTCGAATCCGAGTCTCCCTGGCAGTCACGGCATGTTTTTCCCTCGGACATGCCATGGATATGCGATCTTGGCTATTGGATATCGGTATGACGTTCCATGGACATCAATCGCTGGCAAGTTTCTTGTAATTGTTTGATGTTGTTGTGCTTTTTTTTAAGCAATTGACAAGCGATCTGTTCGACAGACTTGTGGATGAGTTTTCCTTAGTTGGGATGGCTGGATCATAGCGATAATTATTATTTTTAAATGGTTTATTGAATTCTACAAAATGTATCTTTATATTTAAAAATTAAAAATTGATGCATTTTAAATGATTTTGCACCTCTCTCCGTGCTTCTCAAGAATCAAATCCATTTAACAACATTGTTGCACTTTTAACTCCCACAGGCTTAATAACTTGGGATAAATAAATAAAATATAACTACCCTACATTTATTACCCATTTAAATTCAAAAACATCTCTCAAGCCTTAAAAAATATAAAAATCCCATTAGTGAGCCGTATCTCTAGTCAGACCAGTGATCCTATAAACTCTATACACCCACAGTGCTCCTCGTTTGGTGGTCTAATCCGCGTTCAATTCGTCGCTGTTAAATAAAAATTATCTATAAATTAGGTTTGACGCATTTTGAAATATTTTAGCACTTTTACGTTATCGCCGCGACAAAATCTATTACTTAATTTTTTATTTGCCCCACTCTCGCGCATGTTTTGCAAATATCAAGCGAGATGAAAATGAAATATGAAATGCAACTGGCCCGAGAGGTCTGGCCGGCATTTAACTGGCCATTTATGTGCGTGATTATTACGTGATATGGCGAGCACTCGGCTCATAAATAATATTAAGCCAGTTTCACCGGCGAATGTGCAGAGTCGAGTCGGATTCGAAGTCAGAGTTCCATTCCCGGGTCCCCAGTTCCAATCCCAATCCCAATCTCAAGTCCCATGCTATACCTACCATACACCCTCTCTCGATGCGAATTGATTTCTGTTTGGGCTGCGAGCACTGGCAGACTGTTAAATCATTTAATATACCAATTATAACAAGTCGAGTAGTTAACATAAATCCTGCTATCCCGCGTTCAATGCAAAAGTTAAGTGATTTTTCGCGCTGAACCTTTTTTCTTATTTTTTATATTTGGCCAACGGCAACGTCGCCAAGAAATCAAAACTCATGCATTATGAATGCCAAAATTCTCTGACGTGGTCAATTTCAATTTTTATTTATTTTATTGCCTCTAATGCATCGGCGCACTGCCTGGCAAATAAATAAATATTGGAAATAGCAACAAAAGCATGACATTTGCAAAAAGGAACCCACTCTGCATATGGAGAGAGAAACGATGGCGGAGGCAGCGTGACACGGGATGTTAAGTGAACTATAATAAAGTATTCATATATTTTTTGTTTGCAGTAAAATCTTACGAAAATATGAATTAAAACATAATTTAACTATTTGTAAAAAATATATTGTAAATATTTACTTTTTTAAGCCGGAAAGCTTTAATCTAATTAAAACAATTTAATACAACTATTTAAATTTTGTATATTTATTATTTTATAATTATTATTATTTAATATTAAAAGTAAAAATATATTAGAGGAAATCAATATATATTTGTAGATTTTATTGCAATAAGAACTAGCACATACTGCCTTATATTTTATATTTGTAAAAAAATACTTTTTACCTTATTGCACGCTTCTTTAATTTACAAATATAAATCTTCAAATTATTACCATTTTATCTCGATTTTATTGAGCACCTCGCATCTCTAATCGCGGTTTTATATCTTCGGCTGACAGGTTGGTTTCCCCACTCGTGCGCTAGGTGGCGTCTAGTGCTAGTGCTCGGACGTCTGTCCGGTGGGTCATATATATTCGAGTGTCTCGACGGACTTCTTTCCTTTGGCTGCTTTTGTACTGAATCATTGCCTGCCCCACGTTTCGCATTTGCCGCATTTGCAGCACCGAAAAAAGCAAAACCGTTGACTGTCTGCCCCACTGTCTCATATTTTATCACAGCAGCCGCCGCCGTCTCGAGTGGCCAAGTGTCTTGGTTTTAGCCACACTTTTTTTTCTCCTTCGGTTTTTTGGCTTTTTCGGCTGTGTGGCACATGCTCTAAGACCGCTCGTTTTTTGTTGTTTTCGCCGCAGATTTACGACTTTTTATGCTGTTTTGATTTGTTTTTGCATAAGGGTGTTCACGTGGCCAAAAGACTGGGGGACTGGAGTCGCAACTGTTTGGCCGTTTGTCTTGTCAGTGGCGTTGTAATTGGGTCTCAGAATATGACGGAAAGAGTGTTGCTAATCAGCAAATCAGACTCTGGCGTTGAGTAGACGAATTACAGCGCACTTGGGCTATTTGTATTTGTGAATGCGAATGCCAAACGGGCGATTCGATTGGCAACCTGTTTGCGGTTTGGATTTACATTCGAAATGGAAAGGCGTTTCTCTGGACGGGACCATCAATCTTCAGTCAAAGTGTCGCCCGGGTCTCGGTGTTAATTTCCCAATTCTTGTCCAAAGTCTGAGGATCGTGAGGAGTGTCTGCTTTACTTACCATATAAACCCAAATTTTGTTCACTTTATTTCTCACATTTCGCCCTCTTAACTTTATTCCCCCATAAACCCATATTTTCATATCTATATGTCTCTTAACCAATAACCATTAATGCTTAAAACTCTTTTTAGTGGCATTTTCCGGGGAATACTCGTAATGCACTTGCCTCATCAACGGCTGCCATAAGAAAATTAGCAAATAGCCGAGTGTAAAATGAATACATTAATTCTGGATTATTTGCATTCAAATGGGTAACGACCGGTGTGAAGATCGCTAAAAAATCAATTGCTTTTTTCTTTTGCTGCAGGCTTTTTGTTTATTTATTTTGCAGGTGATCGTAGGCTAAAGTTTACCATGGGTAACACAAGGTGAAACTATGGCAGCATGGATTGGCGTTGTTAATTAAGATATGTGATTAAAAGAGAGTTGTATATTAATAAAAAATAAAATATTTAAAATTGTTTTTCGTCTGGATTTATTTGAAAAACAGTAAACTAATTTGAAAAATTTTATATTTGGATAAAAAAAAAAATCAATTTTGAAACAAGAACAACTATTTTAATAAATATTAAAAAATAACTTAACAAATATAATTTGCATTTTGATAAATGGTATGTTTATTTTTAGAATTTACTGAGAGGAACTATTATTTTTTAGGCTTCGTTCTTGCATATTTTAACACCCAACTTGATGTATAAATAGGATCTTTCTTGGCTAACAGCCCCTGGGCAGGATCGATCGGCAGAGTTGGAAATGCCGAGGATAGGATGGTTCAGGCTGGGGCGGGTAGGTTAGGGCAGGGAAAGGGAATCATCGGCTGGCAGCTGCGCAGTTGGACTCGGCCGAAAGTCGTAAGTTGGGCAGTTGGCCAGGTGCGGGTGCCCCACACACACACACACACTCGCACACCTCGACTGTAAACTGGTTGCTGGACATGAGGCGAGGCAAAAGCCTATAGTAACTGGCCAACAAGCGTGCCGGTATTGCCTTCTTGGCTAGTTTTTCTAAGCCATAATGGCTATTTTAAAAGGATTCAAAGTAGGAAGATAGTAATTTTATTTTTTAAAAATGTGAAGCTTATAACTATTTTAAACAACAATAAATTTTACAATTTAAAACTTTTTTAAAGTTAATTCCTAAATAAATTTTACACCATTTTTTCTTTTTGTGAATTAAATTTTTTTTATATAAAGTGAAAATTATGAGAGAAAAGGTAAACTATTTTATGTAGGTATTTAAAATAATATTTGTTAGTTAGCTAATTTTACCTAAATTATTTTTTTGTAACATATTTGGGTAGCTTAACATTTTTTTGATTTAACTATAAATCGATTACTGATATATAATTTTGTTGTTTTTTGGTTTTAAGTTTTAAGGTTTTAAAAATAGTATTTAATTCCTAATTTAGCTGTTTTTTGGCAATCACCATTTCGCAGCACTGCCTTACCAAAAAAAAATACGTGGAACTCTGCGTGGCTTTGGAACACACCCGCATCGCGACTGCAGACAGGACCGAGACCCAAACTCAGTTTAAAACCAGATTAGCGCCCAAGTCTGCGGCTAATTTTTGTCGGTGGGCCTAAGCAAATTTGAATTTGAATGTTAGCGGGTGATAGTCGCTGTTTTATGCTGTTTTTCCCATTTTTTCTTTTTGGGCAACGAAAGACCACTTGGTCAGTTGGCGAGCAACCGCAATCTTGTGCCGCTGGCGGGTTGACAGTACAGTCTGGGTATCCAGACCCCTTGTAGCCCCTGTGATCCCCTCGCGGTTCCTGTGAAATATAGGATGACATGGGGCATGGTTATGGTTACGTGCATACAAAAGCCACTAAGCTGATTACGAAATGTTGACCTTTTTGCCGCACAACCCAACCACTTGTCAGCTCTTTTAGGTGGAGGAGCTGCTGGCGAAAGGTTTATGTCAACTGCTTTTTCGGGGTCCCCCTTAAAGTTCCCGAATCCCCTACCATACCCGAGATAATTGCCCGCGAATTGAGTTCGATTTAATTTGCCCATAATTCAGGTGGCTCCCGCTAATGGCTGAACGGGTGGTATTGTATTGTAAAGTCGTCGGGAGTACTTCCTGCTTATCACTTTGGCTATAAACTAGACTGAGTGACCCGTAAATCGAGCACTTCCACTTTGGCAAACAATTTGCTCGAAAGTTTGTATTACTTAATAGCTGGACGCATGCGTGACTCACTCGATCGGCTGACAAACATTGCAGCACTTCTGGGTATAGTAAAGGTTTGAATTTCGTCTAGGATAAATAAAATGATTGATAAATCAGAAAGTTATCTAAAATACACATAGTAGAGGCTTGTATCGTTTATGACTCATCGAATCGATTTTTGAAATGACCCTTACAAAAACTGGTCTTGATTGTTGGGAATAATTTATATTATTAATTAAAGAAAAAAGTCTTATTTCCAGAGTTTATACTTCATATTAAAATGAAATATATAAGTACTTCATATAATAATAAAAGAAAAGCGTTGTGAACCCAAGAAAAGCTTAATTTATTTTTTTATTTTATAAGCATTTTTTTAGATTAGTTTTATAATGTACTTTAATATATTTAATAATACAGTATTTTAATAATAATAATAATTCAAATGTCTCCCAAAAAATCCGATTTTTAAAGTATTAATATAAACAATTCAGTGTTGAATCCTCCCGTAAACTCCTGAATTTTGTAAATTCACCTAAAAATTGTATTCCTAATTGAGTGTGGATAAAGCTTCGGAGGATTCATCTGCATGCCGGGGCAGCTGGTCCTCTGACGCATACCTGCGCACTATCCAAATCCACTCACCCCGGTTTTCGAGTGGGGTGGAAATCATCAAAATCAAAGGACGTCGAAATGGTGGGAAAAGTTTTGCAACCCCCGAAAGCCAAGTGAGACAAAAGCACCGGCTCTGAAGAGGCGTCGCTTGAAAGCAACCTGGTGTCGGGTACCATTTGCCATTTACCGAGCACCAAACAACCAGGCACCAAATAGCAAACACCGGGTGCCTTCAAGGACAAACCCTAACTAGAACCCACCCTACTCATGATGTGCCACCCAGCAGCAGGCTGTTGCTGTTGAAGCTGCATAGTAGCTCAAAGTATATGTTGTCCTGCAGCTGCGCAGTAAAAGTAAATCCCGTCCGACGGCAGGGTGGCTTTCGGTTTTTGGTGGGAAAATAAATCAGTCGAGTTCTCAAACATTGCTATACTGGTGATTAATTGCCAGTGATTTTTTTCGGGGAAACTGTACCTGATCTACGGCGGAAAATGTGCACCGGAATTCGGCGGCCTCATGTTGCTCTTTTCAAAATCAACCTCCTTAATTTCTGTGAGAATGTTCACTTTATTTTACATTTTCTTTATAATACTTCTAGATCGCTGCCTTTCGCAAAGTTTGCTCACTTGGAAAGGGGCAATCAAGTAAAATGATTTAATTTGGTTGAGCAGAATGTAAAGGAGCAACTCTAGCAATTAGTCGCTACTTTTGGTTGGGTTCTTAAATTTCTGGGAAAGCTCTGCATGATACCCGATCAAATGCAACAATCGAGGACTTCCATTGATAACATTTATTGAGGTGCAATGGTCTGAAAAAGATTTTGAAAAATGAGCCTGGGAAATTTCTTTGATTTATATTGATAAGAGTAAAAGTATTTATTAAACAAAAGATGTAGCAAACAATGGAAGTTATTGCTCAACTAAGGAGAAAGTCCAATCAAGTAATAAAATCCCTATTAAATGTATAGTTTTTATTATGAGTAATTCTATTGAAGAATTTTCCAGTTTATTAAGCGTAACTTATTATACCCGTTACTCGTAGAGTAAAAGGGTATACTAGATTCGTGCAAAAGTATGTAACAGCTAGAAGGAAGCGTTTCCGAACCCATAAAGTATATATATTCTTGATCAGGGTCACTAGCCGAGTCGATCTAGCCATGTCCGTCTGTCCGTCTGTCTGTCTGTCGGTCTGTCCGTCTGTCCGTCTGTCCGTCTGTCCGTCTGTCCGTCTGTCCGTCTGTCCGTCTGTCTGTCTGTATGAACGCTGAGATCTCAGAAACTACAAAAGCTAGAAGGTTGAGATTTCCCACACGTATTCTTTGGCTTCCTACGCAGCGCAAGTTTATTTTAGCCGAGCGCCACGCCCCCTCTAACGCCCACAATCGCCCACTAACGATTTTAAAATGGGTCCTGCGCCCACATCTTTAAAGATTTCCGAGAAGTATAAATGCAATTTTGTTATGTATATTTATACCTATCGAAATGTAGAAGACATTTTTCAAATCGGACTATTCATTAAAAAGTTATACGCTTTATAAATTGTCAACATATATCTATCTCCCTCGCACTCCCTTTAGCTGAGTTACGATTATTAGTCGAGACACCAACCCGACACAGCGTTCGCACTCCCTTTAGCTGAGTGACGGGTATTAGATAGTCGGGACACGAACCCGACTATAGCGTTCTCTCTTGTTTTTAAATTAAGAGCTACATTTTATTAAATTCATTTTATTCCAAATTTATTAACAAGCTACATAAAAAATAATTTTAAATATAATTTAAATGTAAAAGCAGTCCCAAAGTCCCACTTTTACCTTCAGTAGTCGTGTGACAAATTTGAACTTGCAAAACAATCAATTTAATCAGCACATCTTTAATTTTCATATTTTTTTTTGCTGCCTTGAATTCTTGCCTTAGGCATTTTATCGCACTGTGGCAACTTTCCATTTCCAAATTGGCAGTCGTCGGGACAAATGGGTGCGCATGTGCGCCCCATCTATAAAACCAACAGCATTAGTCAGCCGACAATTGGCCAGAAAGCCGGGCTTAAAGCATCCTTGGGCGATTTTTGGCAGCACTGGCAGCAAACCAGCAGCACCGATTCGGGTTCCCAATCCGTGTGGGTGTAACGAGGCCATTCGATTTCCGACGACTGACAAATTCGCACTCGTTTAAGAGCTGGGAGTTAGCAGCACCGTCGACCTCTGGGATTCGGGCACCACCAGTGCCGTTCCCTGATCTTCTCGATCGGCGCCATCCTGACCCGGCAGAGCGCATCCACATTTCAGCGAGTCGGTGTACTGGATAACTCCATAGTTCCCCGATATCATCCAGTTGTGATCGGACCTCAGAAGTGTATCGGCCATGCCCTCGGGTAGACCGCAAACCACCTCGCATTTGACGGTGCGCAAAGCACAGATATTAGTAGGTCGAAAGCCTCTCAAGCAGGTGATGAACTCCTCCGCCGAATCCCAAATATAATCGCCCATCAGCTTTCGGTAGTTGAGATCCCCCTTGAAAATTGCCAATCTAGAGGTGGTTAGCAAGCGATAGAGCTCCAGATCCGACTCGACCATCACGAAATAGGAATGTGGTCCTGTCCAAAAATATGATGTGGGTGCGATGACAATCTTTTCGGAACTCATGAGGCGTGCCCACTTCTTCCCCACCGTCGAAAGATACTCATCCTTGTTCCGAATCAGATAGTCGATAGTCCAGTCAACATCCGCCCGGGTTGCATCGGATATATACCAAGGAATTGCCTGTCATATAAATGATAGATAATATTGATATATCAAAAAGAAATCGATATTTGCGATATATATGCGATAAATCGATATTAAGTATAATAAATAGGTGCAAGAAATATATATAGAAATAAATAGGTTATTTAAAATGAAGTGTTTAAGCAGTTTTAAATAAATTCCATACAGGATTGATTCTATCGATATTTTAAGATAAAGTGCGATATGTTCGTGCTTGGAAATTTCGATATTTTAACTTGAACGATGTTTTCGATATTTTAAATTTCATTGTATAAAACGATATGTTTTGATATTTCAAATTTCGATATATAAAATATAATATATAAAATATTTTCGATATGATATTAAGCTCGATATTTTTGTCGATTTATCATATCAAACTTTATGTATAACTCCTACCTTGACATGCACCCGAACCTGGGTGGCCAGCTTATTGTCCACCATATATTCCAGCAACACCATATCGGTGAAGAACTCAAACCCCCCATTATCACATATAAAATCCACTATGCGATTAACGTTTCCCTTGGCCGACGGCTTCATCAGACAGTTCCAGATCAGTGTGGAGTCATTCACGAGGAGGATTCTATCGATGTCGGCCACCTGAACGAGGACATTCAGATCGTTCTGGTTGTCCTCCTCTCCGAACTCAAAGGCACCCAGCTGCATTTCGAAGTGATTGCCCCACAGATTGATTCTCAATAGCTTGCTGAAGACATCATAGCTCTTGGGCAAATTCCGAGTAGCTCTGGCCAAAGCCCTCATAGCCGCATCGCTGATCATCAGATCCTCCTGCTTCAAGTGATCAAAGTAGTCGAAGTGGTGCAGAAAGCGGCTGTTCTCGAAGAAGGAGAAGATACGCCGGTACAGGTAGCACTCGGAGTGCAGCCAGCAGGCGCGAAAGAAGTACCTTTTTGGGCGTGGCATCTCGGTTAAAAAGGCATTCCACTCGGCCTTATCCGGTTCGGCGCCATGGAAGAGCAGGAATTGCCGATCCCGGTTCAGTTCCATCTTCAAGCGTTCGATCGCATCCACTATCAGCTTGACATCCTTGCGCACATCCTCCCCGTATTTTTCCACCAGTTCCGGTAAATCACCCAACAACCTCATGATAACCTGCTGCATTATTCCCGGCATGCGGGTCCTCAGTGTTAAGTAGGCAAAACTCTGTTTATACCTTCCGGACAGCAAAGAATGACGGGGAGTTGGACCCTCCATAAGATCCGTATTGGTGGTATTATCCGAACGCAACGATGGGCGCCAGCCCATCTTGTTTACTTTCAGTTGCAAAGGCAGCTTGAATTTTTTTAAAATTTAATTGAAGAAAGAAAATGAGGAAAGACTTTAAGAATTTCGATCCAAAAACTGATTAGTAGAGTGGCAGCGTGAATTTTAGTAATTTTACCAAAGAAGAAAAGTAATTAAAAAGGCTTAAGACAGCCTCAAAGAAATTTTAACCAAAATGTGATTAGACAAACAAATGTACTAAGTTTCGGAATATAGGAAGCTACATCTTATATTTAAAATGATCAATAAAATGCTCCCTAACTTACTTTTTATAACTTAAGATCTTCGTGACAGAGATTAATAATCTCGAGAAAATTCTGGCTGGATTTTAGTTCAAAAATGCATATATAATATCCCCCAAAGGAAGTTACCTGAAAGTGTCCCCATATAAAGCAGCTAAGTACTGTGGGAAACATCTCGGCATTAATGAGGTCCCAACTTCCCGTTTCCCCTTTCTTGATCTCGGGAACTCGGGAACCTCTTCCTTCCGATGCCCAGGTGTTATCCGGATCGCGGCATGTCCAAGTGTAATTTACACGGTCGGTGGCAAATAAAATTTGCATATTCTAAGAGCTCTTCGAGTTCTTAGCGTTCTTGCCCTTGATCCTTGATTGCATCCGGTTTGGGATGGTATCTCGAGTTGCAGTCTCGGAAAAGTGAAAATCATAACAAGTCTAAGGGTTGGGTGACTGGCGAGGGCAAGGGTAAGGGTTAATGCATTTAGCATAATTGTCACATGTTAATAAACAAGTCCGCGGCACTGTGGGAATCTCAATCTCGCTGCTGGCGGGGTTAATTCTATGCTAATGGAGCAAGGTGTGCACTTCCTCTGACAACCCTTTTTATTTTCGATCCCATCCGATCCGATGCGATCCTAACCATTCCGATCCAATTGAATGTTTATGAACTGCGGATGACGCAAGTGTTCGTCCGGATCGTTCAGTTTCTGGCTTATTTGCATAAGCATTTGCCAAAGGAAGCCGAACTGATATGATATTATGTGTTTGCTCATGACACATTCATAAATATTACACAGGAAAAAATTCCAAAATTATCTGATTAAGTTCACATCCAAATATTTTGTATTTATAAATACGGTATTAAACAAAAACTATTATAGCTTATTCTGTAAAATAATTAAGGTGAGAGTATAAAGAAAAGAAAACATTATTTCATACTTATTCAAAGTATTGATAATTTAAACGATAATTTAAATTGATAATTTAAAAAACAGATTGTAATTTGTTAAATGTTGAAAATGTGTGAATATTTTTTTACTGTGTATCATTCACCCCTTGGTATTTTCTGTGGCAGACACTGGTGCGTCAAAATAGTGGAAACTTGCGCCTCCTTATCGCCGGCCGTGCACCTTAGAGCCCGCCGATTCGCATCCAGGTGTTCTCTTCCACAGAAATCGAAAACTTCCCCCGTGACAATCCAATCCAAGCCGGTTTCCAAGTTCGGTGGTGATTCCTTTCGCTAGCTATCTTTGGATTTGCGATTCAAGGTGTTATAACGTATACTTTCAGTGCGCCATTTTCGATCAGGGGTTTGCGTCTATTGTGAGTGGCGAGTTCCCGACGAAGACGTTACTTTTTATATACCCTATTTCTGGCAAAAGGTAGCGTAAAATTGTCTTTCAATTTGTAACGTTTGAAAGGTTAAATTAAAATAATATTTTTCGGTTGCCAAGATGCCAAATCGGTTTGCAAAATTTATAAAAATATTTTTATTTTTTATTTTTTTTATTTTTTTTTCAACAGACTCAAGTTAAGAGTAAGGGTATTTTAAAATTCGGTCCTCTAGAGCTACGTTCCCTTCTTGTTTTGGGTGAATTTGGAGGGGGGGTTAGGACTACGTTGCGTTGCCTGGTGAAATCACAAACCGAAATCACCGAGCAGCTACGCAGTTTTTGTGGCAAGTTCTCTGGCATGTGCTCATCGCAATATTGTCAGTCTTTTTATTTATTTTTCTGGGGAGTGGGGACCGAACTCTATGACTGGGCATTGTTCGATTTCGGAAGCGAAAGATCGACCCAACCCAACCTACATAAGCAGGTCGAATTAAGATCGAACGGATATCGAATGCCATGAAATAGCAATTCGGCGATCCTCTCTGACTGGGCGATCTCGGCTATCTGGCAGTATCCAAATTATGTTCTGCCATAAAAATGCCTCAACTTTCACCCGGCCCAGAAAAAAAGTGACAAAATATGGCTCACCCGGTAATTGCTCCCAGCAGATCAGTGAATATATTTATGTTATTGCTGCCCCCGATCGTTGCAAGTAAAAAATTGCATTATCAGAGTCATAAACAAATTAGGGGACCCAACGAAATAAAAAACGGAGACCGAAAGCGGAGAGAGCGGCAGCTGCATATATCCAAATACGTAAAATACATATATGTGGACGGATAATCAAGGCTCAAGTGGCGGGTCCCATTAGCTGACACCGCAGCCAGGGAAGTGCACACAATATTTTAGAAACAATGGCCAGTGGCACACGGAGAAAAATAATGTGGGTAGCACTGAGAAAAATTGGACTTATTTAATTCAAATAATTAACTAAATAGGGTTTTAATAAAATTATAATTTTTTTATTTATTTATTTTGAATAAACTCAAATTACACAAAAAAAAAACTTGATATAAAACGGTGATCGATTTGATGTTATGTGGTGTTAATATTGACTTGATATGCGGGCACCTTTTCTCGCTTAAAAAATTCAGAGATTCTTTGAGAGAGAGATAAAACGATAAAAACGATATGCGTATACCACAAATTTACCATGCGCATCTCGATTTGACCGCGACGTTTTCTTTTTTTGTGGACAAATATTATTCCCTGGATGTAAAAATTATAATACTTTTGGTCTGAAAAACCATTATTTTTCCTAGCATTACAAAATTATACAATTTCCAATTCCCACTAAAATAAATTTGTTTATAAAATTTAAAAGGTTTATTATGAAGTAACTACCATAATTGCATTATTTATTTGGCTGTTTTATTTCCTTATTTTTCCAACAGTTCTGATCTTCTAGGATACTTTTTCCAGCTTGTTCTAGAATTTGTTCTGACTGCATCCCGGGCTCCTAAGCTCAACAAGATTAATAACTCGCCGGCGCACGTTCAATTAATCTTTCTCTGCGTCTCTGCTCTGGAAGTGCAACTGGAACTGGAGCTGGCAGACATGGAAATCGAAGTCCCACCCACTGACAACTTAACGGCACGTCTCCGGAACGGATCCCCAAGATCCGATGGGACAGTATATGGGATGGTATATGGATGGGGATGGCTTCGAATGAGGTGGGATCGTGTACCTGCCGCATTATCAGTGTCAATTGTGACAGTGCCAGCGACAGACGCTCACTCCCCGAAAACAAACAAACGGACACGTTCTTTTCTGGGGGGAGGAAGATACAGATACGAAGTCCCATGATCATGCCAAACATTTGCCCGTGAACGTGACAAAACTGAAGAACACGCTGCCCTGAGAATCCAGAATACAGCTAAATTAGTTGTTTTAGCTGCGTCTAAATTTAGGAGCCACTGCGACCCCTCGGCTCATTTTGGAGATTTTGGGCGTGCGGCAATCCATTGGCCATAAATCAATTATACGGCCCCCCGACTTATATTTATAGACCGACTTCTGGGCTTCGGTTCAGGTGGAAATTCCCTTTGCCCATTCCCATATAGCGGCAATAATTTCAAACATTTTCATAGCTCAAATTTATGTAAATACAATGCCGACAGCTCGAATATGCTGCTGCTGTTGCGTCCCGAATTAGCATAAAATATAAATCGAAAATCATTTGTAATAATTAGTGCGACATTTGCTGCCGTTTTTCCACACCGATTTTGTTTTTTTTTTTGCCAGAAAAATATGGAACGCATCCCAAGAGCTTTGGCTGTTGCACTTAATTTGTTTAATTACGAATCCCTCGGGCAAACAAAGGAAATAAAATAAAAAGCAGAAAAACATGCGAAAGCTGTCAGCTAAATTGATGCACCCCCAAGCAACTGGGATTACAAAGGCGAGTGAGTGCCCACAAAAACACGAAAACAAAAGCAAATGAGGCTGAAATTGCAGTGGCTGAACCACCAGCTGAACCACCTCAACCACCATCAATCCATCTGAACCACCAGCACGCAACTTGACTCCTTCCTGGTCACCAGAAAAAACTGCAGGAGCAGTCGAATTTTATTTGAATTAGCAACGCGCAATCAAAAACATTCAAACACGCATAAATTGAATCCCGTGGGATGATTTCTGTTTCGGGTTCCCAGTGGCGGTGGTGGCCACCCCCCTGCGTCCTTCGTCCTTCGGCCAGCCAACTTGTCACGTGATTCCAATAACAAATAATTCCTGCTCAGGGATCATCCCTTAGTCCTGCTACGAAATCCAACCGGAACCCGTATTTCGCAGAGCGTGGGTAAGTTATTTATTGGCCTGGATTCTAAAGGGAGAAGCTGTGGACCTGATCCTGACCATCCATCCATCCACCCATCCTGCTGAAGTCCTCCTCCATCTGCTTTTCTCACCGTCTCTGCAAGTGTAAATTGCTTTCGGTCATGGGAACATTCGCACTCCATAATGGAATAGTTATATTCCATATTAGATACTCAATGGGACTTAATTGATTGGCCTGCATATATGTGAGGGGTTCCTCTGCAGTTAAATAAATAGGAGTGGTTGGGCCATTAAATTAGATACCACAAATAAATTCAATAAGTAATTGAGTCCATGGCAAAGGTTTCCACTTTAAAAGTTGTAAAACCGAACTTTAATCGAAGATAATAAAATATTTTAATTTCAATTAGGATATAGTTTTATTGAAATTGTGAGTTAAATTAATAATATCAAATCTATATAAAATCAATGATACAGGATTTTCAACTTAACTTTTTTTCTTTAATTTCAATTTTTTAGAAGATAACATAACATAACATACTCAAACAGGATTAGCTTAAATTTGACCTTTACTAAAAAAAAATATTCGTTATTCGTATTCTTAATATTTTGGTATATTTTAAGAAATATTATTCTTAAGATATACACTAAATATTATATTTATGGAAATAATATTGTAAGGATACACAAACAAATGATGGTTAAATATTATCTTTATTATTATATATATATTATTATATTATCTTAGAGTGCCCTTTTCCTGTACCTGCCGATTAATCCCCACCAAGCGATAGCGAACTTGAACTTCAGCCTGCCCTTCAAATTCACCGAAACCGAAGAAAACCGCAAAGGATGTTTGTCATTGATAAGCAAATTAAATTAACCGCCCCACGAAATTATCTCAGTATCTCGGGGATATGCAAACATATTTGCAAGTGATTCAGCTTTGGCCAAAATTCGTTCGGTTGGCAACTAACAAAGCTGCAAATATTTCATTTTTATGATGTCTCAACATTGCATTAACATAAACGCTGATGCTAATCTTTTTTTCCCATGAAGAACCGAAGAAACATAAACAATTTATTATCGTGATTCATTTATGAAAATAAAATCACAAGCTCGCTGGTGATTATTAGTTGGAGATGAGAGCGCCAAAGCTACTGATCAGCGGATCGATCTATCTTTCCAATGCCAAGCGGGTGGTCCGAATAAACTAAGTGTATAGATACACGGAAATAAATAAAGTGTTATAAATTGTTTTAAATTTAATAAAGAAATTAAAATAAATTTAAAAGGATCTTTGATAGTTTCCGTTATTAAATCAGAATTAATAAAAAAACATAAGATTAAATGACAAAAAAATTATAATACGATATTCGGCTTTAAATTATTTTCAAAATTGCAATGATTACATTTTGGTTTAATATTACATTAAATGTTTGTTTTAAAATTCTTTTTGATAATCTGATAACTAAAAGGAATTACCTTAGTTGAATGAAATAATGTAATATCTATGATATGAACTTTTCTTTTCCGTGCTCACTGACCACAATGACTAGTAACCAAGTTTCTTCCCAGCAGATTAATATCTCAAGAGCGCATTTTAATTAGCGGCGATGAAGTCGAAACTTAATTTATTGTCACTTGGCCTAATGAAACACGCCTTAGAGCCCCCGGCGACTGGGGTTTTGGTTTCAGACCCCACATAATTGACCAATTTGTGAGTGTGTTCGTGGAGGGTCCATCTTATCGCGCACAGAACGCGAAGCGCACACGCTGTCAATAAAACAAATTAGTTTGAATTATAGACGCAGCTTCTATTTCTTAGTCTCTCGAACTCCCGAGTCTCCTCCGCTAATTTATGCGGCGTCGGAAGCTTCAGACTGTTGTCTGCTTTTATTCGATTTTAATTACCGTTACCGTGTTCTTCGGCCAGATAATAATATCGGATTTCAAAAGCGGCGTTTATGCTCACTGACCTGGAGACTCGGACTTCCCCCCATCCAAATCAGGCGCCAATAGTTCTAAGATCTTGTTTTGATTGCAGCTCGGTCTGCGTCGCATTTTTCTTGCATTTTCCTTGTATTTTCCCTGTACTCTCCCGCATTGTCTGCTCAGTGGCTTGAAAAACCTTCAGCTCGTGACAATGTGAGACAAAAGTCGGCGTGTGGCGGCTGCGAATCGGCCTGGATCGGATTCGTTTTGGATTTCTGCATTTCTGCTGGGTTATTTTCTTGTACGCCCGACTTTCTTTTGTCCGCTCCCGAGCGCAGCTGCATCTGAAAGATACTGAGATACTCGGATACTCGCTGCCTTTGCCACCTTGACGGCGGCAAATTAATGACATTTTGCACTTCATTATGCGACTCTGTGCGGCCGTTTGACACTTTGAAGTGAGGCACTCAGCTGTGGAGCAGTGGAAATCTGTGTGGGACAGTTAGAGTTTGCCTTTGCGGTTTACCTGCAGTTACCAGGTAATGTGCAGTTAGCTTTTCCTCGATTTTTCTCCAGGGTTTGATGACACCTCACCACATTGTTGCCCAGGCCAAAGACTTGGTGGACTGACCAGAAAGAAGGTGAAAATGGAATCGAATGATCATCGGCAGATGAAACTGTAGAGCTGAAAATGATTGAGCTGTGGAGAAGGGTCAAGGTGATGGATTAGGAATGCATTTCGAGGCAGGAGGCCTGTAGAAAAGGAGTTTCCCTTCTCAAGCAAAATAAGTCTTCCATAATTAAGGACACTTTTAAAGGTCTTTAGAAATATATTTAAATCAAATATATCTTCGATATATATCGAAGGATATTTAAAAATTAGCTCAGTATTTAATTGAAAAGTATTTTTTTGACTTAACTGAGTTGTCATAGAAATATTAAATTTGTAAACTAAATATTAAACTATTATTAAAGATCTACCAAAAAAGTAAAAGATACCTCTTTCGAAAATTATTTAAACTTTTTGGGATTGATCAGAAATGTACAAAATAAGTGATTTGGAATAATTAGGAACTCTAATTTGATCGCTTTTAGATAAGAGAGTCAATTTACAAAGTTTATATTTTGTTAAAATTAAAAAAAAATGTTAAAAAAATTAGAAGGTGATTTTTTACTTTAAGCTCAAGCTCAACCACACAAAAATTTGATTATTTTCTTCTTATTACAGAATTTTATGAAATAATTATATTTCTAATTTCCTTTAATTCTTTAAATCCAAATGCTATAACATAATATTAATAAATGACGATCCTATTCATTCTACGAATTAATTTTTCATTAAGCCATCATCATTATGATGCTAACTATGCATTAAAGAATCATCTATGTCTTTTCAATACCAACTGCAGTTAATTAAAATTCAAATTCACTTTTCAATAAACCATCAGTGATCGTTTCTTATTGTTAACGTTACAATGATCACGTATACAAAAATAGATCCTCGCCCAGCTGAGCACACCGGTTCGTTACAGGATTTTGGCGCCAAATACCCGTGGTATTGAAATAATCAGGACCAAGACATGAAATCAGTTCCTTGTGGTACGTGTCACAGTCGGCAGATGTGGGAATCGGGCATAGAGGATCAGGGGGGTGAGACTCCTTGCAAGACGCTCTTTGTAAGACGAGGGGTTGGCCCGGAAAGTAACGTCCAAAACTGCAGTTCCACCACCATATTATTTATTATTATTCCGACGAAGGTTGTCTGGTGATGCTGTGGATGAGGACGTGGTTGTGGATTTTGGGGTGGGACAACTGCGCCAGGTAGATTTGCACGAACCTCTCTCTTTTGGCGCATTCCAAGGCACTCAGTTGCCAACCATACAGGAAAAAAAAGCCAGGGAACTGCCCGGGCACATGCCCATTTTGGGGTGGATTGGAGGTTGGTTTCTGCCAGATGGCGAAATTCTTTAATATCGGGGAATTGAAATTTCATGGCCGTTAGGGGTTTATTCCTGCCGAGTGCACCTATTTAGAGGAGGAGGTGGAGGACCACGACCGGAACAATGCTCCGGGAAAGGTTGATTTACCTTAGATCTGCGCTCTGTTTGTCACGGTGATTAATATTTTTGTGGACGTCTGAGTGGGTACATTGCATTGTTGTTTGGCTCGATTTGATGGCGGGGCCAATGTCACGTGCTGATCCTTCACAGCTGCCCGCTGGAGAGAATCTCTCTGATAAAAATCAATTGGAAAGCTAAGTGCCGCTTTTCTTTGATGGTTTCTGGCTTTGTTACGCGATTGGAACAGCGGGGGAATTTTTACAATAAAGGAAAAATATATATTTAAAATATATAAATAAATAAAAGCTGTCACTTATCCTATTGTATTGCTGTATTGGCTCTACAGTGCTGTACAAATCCTGAATATATTTTTTAAATTTTTTGAAGAAATTCCCTTAAAAAGTTCTGAAAAATTTTAATAATTAATTTATTATTTTATCTACATATATGAAAAGATGTTTTATTAATTACATTTTGATAAAGAGGTTCTCTCCAACAATTAAAAATTTGTATGGAAATACAAAATGAATTGAATTTTGTAATTCCGATCTCTCATAAGCTTAACTCTCTAGGAAATTTCATATTGAAGATTGAAAATCTTGATGATCTCTTTGTAGATATTTGATAATGATTGGCTTTAAAAGTTTCGGGGATTATTTACTTAAATCAAAGATCTGGAAAATCTTTTGGCTCCACGATCACTTGTAGAGTTAAGTCAGCGGAAAATGTGATCACTTCAGCCTAGCTAAACGCTATAGGAAAAGCCAATAAGCTGCTTATTCAAACGACATGGCTGAAAGATCCTCTGAAGACTCCAGAAAGCGATCTCTTAAGTTTGTGGGACGATTGAGAGTTGGAACAAGAGAGCCCCAACGAGAAGAGCAGAGAGAGAATGGAGAATTGTGGGGTCTCCAGCACGAAGCTTCTCTTAACGGGGCTCCAAAGAGCAAGCTCACCTGCGCCCAAAGAGCGTGTTTGTATATAGCGAAGCGATCGTGCGAGGCGGAACCGAAAGAGGTTTATAAATAAACTTGATCGGGTGGGTATATAGAGGTAAGCTCGCCACCAGCTGCCGCTCACTCACACCATCGCAAATCAGGGGAAATACGAGCTGCAAACCGGAGAGGCAGCTGGTGGCGATCGCCGAGAGCGAGAGAGAGAGCCCTGTGGCACGTGCTCGCTATTTACACACTGATTTGTTCCTCTCCTCGCCAGATTCTTCCCTCTCCCCCATCCCAGACTCTCTATAAGGTATGGGTACCCCCGTATTGCCGATCTGCAGCTGTAGCCGCGTTCAATGAACGCACAGCTGTGCTACGATCGCTGAATGGATCTTTTGGCTCGTGGTTCGGGGTGGATTTACAGAATCCCGACATCCAGGGACATCGGAAGTAGGTAAGATCCTTTTTGCCCAGGGGGTTGGTTGCTTGATCATGATCTTCCTGCCAAGGGGGTTGATCCTGGGAGTCTATAAAACCGAACCGATCCTGGCCGGCTTGCATCATTCGAGAAGGGAACTCCAAGCGATCGAGACGCGTGTGACAAAAAGCAAATGAGTGAGCAGTGATTTAAGTTCAAGGATCGGTATAAAATACAACTAGTGATTAGTGATCATAAGGAATACTAGCCAAAACAAATATGGATAAACTAAAGTACAGCCGCTGTCCGCTCAAGAAGCGTCCGATAATGGTGGAGGAGTCCTGTCCAGAGGATCACTTGAGTCATGGTGGGTTTTTAGGCTATAAAAGATAAAATACCAGCAAATACTAACTTTATAATGATCTTTTTAGATGAAGGACCCGTCGACTTGAGTGTGGCCTCGGCTGCTGTGCCCTTGGAACCCCATTGGATGGCCAAGGCGGAACCGGAACCGGAACCCCAAACGGTGCCCACTGAGATCAAACGCCGCTTCGATGCCGCCATGAATCAGACCAAGGAGCAGTTGGCTCGTCGAATTTGGGAGGAGACCCGTGAGATAGCACGTGCTTTCCCAGACGTCTTCACCCGCGAGGAGATCGCCAAGAGTCTGGCTCGCCTGGGCTACGGAGAATTCGAATTGCCGCCCGAGGAGGAGGTAATGGAACCGGAACCGGAACCGGAACCAGAGATCCCACTTCCCTATGCCAGAGAAGCTAATCCAACGATCATCAAAATGGAACCCACCGAAGAGGAGCACTTTCCCCTGCGAAACTACAATAATAATCTACTCAAGAGCATAGCCGAGTACGAGGATTGTATGAAAATGCAGACGATCAAGGAAGAGATTCCGATTCCCCCGCCCCAGATGTACTATCCACCACCAGCTACTCCTCTCACCGAACCCGAAGATCTTTCGCTAACTCAGCGGCGAGTGCTGAGTGAGAATATGAATCTGCAGAATGTGGCCAGAGCTTTGCTCAGCATGCAGCACATGGCACCACCACCGCCGCAGGACTTAATAGATCATCAGGAGGATCAGGAGAACCAGGACCTCAACCAGCTGAAGATCAAGAGCAGCAATGATCTGTACTACCAGTGCCAGCAGTGCAACAAGTGCTATGCCACCTATGCTGGATTAGTAAAGCATCAGCAGACGCATGCGTATGAAAGCACCGAGTACAAGATCATCAGGAGTCAGCCTGGAGGATCGGGAGCTATAGTGGATCAGACGGAGTTCTGCACAGATCAGGCTTCGGCTTTAATCCAAGCAGCTAATGCAGCATCGGCGCAGAGCATGCAAAAGCCGGTGGGAGTGCCGAGATATCATTGCCAGGATTGCGGAAAGAGCTACTCCACCTATTCGGGTCTCTCCAAGCATCAGCAGTTTCACTGCCCTTCGGCCGAGGGCAATCAGGTGAAGAAGGTGTTTAGCTGCAAGAATTGCGATAAAACTTATGTTTCCCTGGGAGCTCTAAAGATGCATATACGTACCCACACTCTCCCCTGCAAGTGCCCCATTTGCGGCAAGGCCTTCTCGCGACCTTGGCTGCTGCAGGGTCACATACGCACTCATACAGGGGAAAAGCCCTTCAGCTGCCAGCATTGCAATCGCGCCTTTGCAGACAGGTCAAACCTTCGAGCCCATATGCAAACCCACTCGGATGTGAAGAAGTACTCCTGCCCCACCTGCACCAAGTCCTTTTCGAGGATGAGTTTGCTAGCCAAACACCTGCAAAGTGGCTGCCAGAGTGGGGAAAACGGACCCAGTGGCTCTGGGGGCGGCTTCAATCAGCAGGAGTTGCAGCAGCATATGCAGGGCTACGAGGAGAACCTCAATCCCCATCCCCATTCCCACCAGGTTTACTACGCCGGCAGTGTGGGCAGCAGCAACGGTGAGGAGGAGGAGGTGGGCGACTACTCCCTGCCCAATCCACCAGCCAACCAAGTCATCTATTAATTAACAACCTTAATCTAAGTCAGTTTAGCCAAAGTCAGGGAAAAGATTCAGTGCCAAAAATTAGTCAGGGCAATTTTATTGCCTCTTAGGGTCTCTAGTTTATCACAAAAATATTTATTTATCTCTAGTTATCGCTAAATTATTCAAATAGAGAGAGCTTAGTCCTAGATTGTTTTCGTTGACAATTCCTTGTATTATAAATCGTTGTTAAAACTCATAGTGTACAAATCAAAAAAGGTGCCAGAGAATAAACCCCCCTATATACCATGTATACCACATACACACTTATAATTTAATCTTATAATTTATTTTAATTTAGTTCTTATGATTTAAGCTTTGTAAATATGGTGAAGGTAGCCATTTACGCGCATGTATTTAATTTTAATTTTTTTAATGAATAAAAAAAACCACAAAAACCAACAAAAAATAATATTATTTTTCATACCATATCATATTTGCGATATCTCTAAAAATAATAAATAAATAATAATAAATAATAAATAATAAAATCGCATCGCAAAAGCAAAAGATGCAATCTCAGAAAAGCTTTGTAGGTGTCGCTTATTTATCGCTGCACTCGAAATAAAAATCCACAGAAATCGAGACATTCAACCGTCAATGAGACCCAATGGGGGGTTTCAAAAACAACAGCAACCACAACGAAAATATGAGGAAAACCGTCTATATATATGAAGCCATTTATATGTATAGAAATGTATTGAAAATCGGTGCTTAAATCAAAATTAATTGCCAGAATAATAATTGTTTTGAACGTAAAGCGCCGAAATGCAAACGGCAAACCGGAGGAGAATTGGCGCAGCTGCAATTGCAACTGCAACTGCGACTGCGTCACCGGCAACCAGCAACACAACAACGAGCAACTAGCAACATCAACAACAGCAGCAGGCGGCAAGCGCCAACAGTCTAGTATTTTTGTGGGCCTGTGTTGCAGTTGGCGAAATCCACTCAAAACAACAGACCAAGCGATGAATCATCGATTTTTGTTTTCGTTTTCGGTTTTTTTCAACTCGAAATAAGAAAAAAGTGCACAAAAGCCGGCTCTTGGTGCAGCCGCACGCAGCTAGATGGCGCTAGTGGGCAGCCAGGTTGCAAGCAGGCAGGCAGGCTCAATTAAACGCGTTTTCCAGTTGCCGCTTTTCCGCTCTGCAGCGCAGCCGCACCTTACTTTATAAAGCAAAAAGAGCCCCACCCACCCTGCATCACCATCTGGATTATCCGGCGACCCGCTCAACTCACTCGCATTATTATAAATGCCGTCCACGCAGTTTCTAACGCTCTACAACTTCCAGTTTACTTTTTGTTCATAAGTTGTTTACCCTTACGAGATCTTGGGAACTAAGAAATTCTGGGGAGAGTAGGTGCCTTATATCTTTCAAAAATATTTTAAGAAGACTTTTTAGGAAAGCTTAATAAAATAAATATCTTCTTTGAAATGTAGTCTTTATCAAATGTAATTTAAAGTTATAGATAACAGCTTGAGATCTATGAAATTCTGTCGAACTGTCTTGACCAAAATAAAGCCAACAATTGTCTAAATATGGAATGTAATACTTCGTTGAACTTGTAATTAAATATCCAATCGATTGGCATTAAAGCCTAGACTTTTTTATGTGACCCCTTATCAAAAATGTGAAAATGGGTCAAAATATTATTTTCTTTAATTAACCAAAAAGTGTTAGCAACCGATATATTGGGTTATTAGCTGCACAAAATACAGTTCGTTTTAGAAATAGAATTGGGATACTTTTTAGCCAAGTTACAGCAAAAGAATACGAACAAAAAATCATATTAAGTTGTTTATAGTAACGCAATTAATTTTACAATAAATAATAAAATCTTCATATATGAACTAAATTTAGCACTTACTAAGATTTTAAAAAATGTTAGATATTTAATTTTACAAAGTTTTAATATTCCCAAAGAGCATCTCATGATTCGGCTTTCAACCACATACTTCCGACATCGTCGAGCGGTAGCTTTTCGGTCTATTAGGAAACCACGCCATAGAGCTGCCACTTGAAAGTCATATTGCATTTGCCAGACAGCACTCGCCAGAACGAACAGGGGACAGTCTGATTTTTTCCTATGCCCATGCCTACTTTTTACTTTGATTTTGAGTGCGCGTGCTGCCGTTTTGGCGGCGGCCCCCAGTGCCACGCCCCTTTTGGAACGCATGCGGCTCTGAGGTAGCGGCATTTGGTCAAAGGTTAAATTAGACGGGGGCCTGGTGACAAGTGCCAGGCAATCGTTTAGAGCGCTAATTTATGGGCCGCCGAAATACAAAATAAAAGAGGAAAAAATATATAAAAATCAAAGACCGAAAAACAACCGAAAAATGTGTTTTTCACTTTGCTCGAGTTTCGTTTATTGCGGCTACGTGCAGAGTTGGCTTAATTGGCAGTCGGTGGTTCAAGCCAGGTTTTTAGTTGGCCAACACAGCACACGCCCTGTTCTTTTTCTAATTTTGGGCCCGGCTTCCTTAGCCATGGCAGTTTAATTAATCTTCGATCGCCTCAAGTTCAGCTCAAAATGCATTTTTAAATGCATTTTTCCGATCAAAATTATTATTATTTAAATTCAGATATTCAAGACACGTTTTTCCCGACTCGTTGGCCATTAATATTTAATAATTTCAATCGGCACATGAAACAAATTATGGAATATTGCCAGGCGCCGCCGCAGCTGTACGTATATCGATATATGGACAATGTGCATTGTTTTTGTCGGCTATATGTAGGTAATAGAATTGTTGTTGTTATGGCCACTAAGCTGTGTACGTGTTGTTTGCTTAACGCGCCGAGTGTAAATTAATATTTAATTATGATTGTTCCCAGCTTCGAACGCTGATCGTGTGTTGAGTAAACGCCATTTTCTGAATTAAGATCTAATCGCCAATGTTTTTGAAATGCTGCCAACACACAAAACGTTTAGCCCAAGTCACTCGTGCCTGACTTTTGGCAATCGATTTAGGCGCTCTCGCTTAGATTAGCCATATTGGGCAATGTGGATTGGAGATTGAAAATAATAGAATTGTTTGCGGGCTTGAAAGTAGTTTAATGAATATTTTATTTTAGTAAAATAGGAGATAAAGTAAATATATAAGACATTTTGATCATTTATACTATTTAATAAAAGCTAATATTAACAAAAAACTTATTTTTGAATTTTTAAGCGCAATTTAATTAAAAAACAAATTTAATAATAAAAACAAGAGAGAACGCTATAGTCGGGTTCGTGTTCCGACTATCTAATACCCGTCACTCTGTACTCGGGTTGGTGTCCCGACTAATAATCGTAACTCAGCTAAAGGGAGTGCGAGGGAGATAGATATAGAAATTTTAATTGCGTATAACTTTTTAATGAATGGTCCGATTTGAAAAATGTCTTCTACATTTCGATAGGTATAAATAAGCACAACAAAATTGCATTTATACTTCTCGGAAATCTTTAAAGGTGTGGGCGCCAGACACATTTTAAAATCGTTAGTGTGTGATTGTGGGCGTTAGAGGGGGCGTGGCACTCGGCTGAAATAAACTTGCGCTGCGTAGGAAGCCCAAGAATATGCGTGGAAAATCGCAACCTTCGAGCATTTGTAGTTTCCGAGATCTCAGCGTTCATACAGACGGACAGACGGACAGACGGACATGGCTAGATCGACTCGGCTAGTGATCCTGATCAAAAATATATATAGTTTATAGGGTCGGAAACGCTTCCTTCTACCTGTTACAAACTTTTGCACGAATCTAATATACCCTTTTACTCTACGAGTAACGGGTATAATCATATATTTTATATGTTTGTATGTTAAAATCAATTTTATAGGAGCCAGAAAAATAAAAAAAATACAGATGCATTTATACGCAAATAAAAATTAAAATAAATCATCCTTTATTTAAATTAATCTATTTTATAAAAGTAATGCGTAGTTTATATAGATATAAAACATTCTAGGCACTCCTATCAGTATTTGGCCATCTTAGGACCCCAGTTCTTGCCGGGTTCCATATCGCTCCCAACCAAATACTGCACATGTGGAGGAGGGGCGAGCTGACAGCTATGATTAGCCATGAGCAAGACAATCCAGACTGTCCATAACTCATGCCACACACACAACACTTCAGCACTTTGGCTTCGGCGGAACTGGCCGAAAATACGTCTTGGCCACGTCATAAATCCGATGCCGTGCACTCGTCGACGTCAAATTAATCAAAAGGAAACCTCAAATGCAGCGCAGGCAAATTAGCCATAACAAAAAACCAAAGCGAACAGAACACAGAAAAAAAGCATCAAGTGGCAAAAGCCAAATGAGAACTTTTTTCCCACACTTCCAAGCCAGCCGATCAAAGCGAACCGAGGAACGAATTCGACACAAAACATGAAAATGAGAACCTTTTGAGCAAATCACATGCAGACAACGCCCCTGAAATGGAATCGATATAATTATTTGCATTATTAATAATTACCATTGTCTCGCTGGGATTTCGGATTCGGTTGGAGATATGAAATTCAAATTCAACTCCGAGTGCGTTGGCGTTGTGGCTTCAACCGCACAACAAAAAGATACAGAGAACCATAAAGATTGGCTTTTGCACTCGTAATATGCTAAAGAACTGGCCGGGACTTTGTTTTCGCGGCGGCTAATTAATTCAAAACCGCAAAAGCGAAGCAAAGCTGAAACTTCAATACGGAAATAAGCTTAATCTAACCGCCGCAGCGAGAAAAAAGCAATTTGAAAACTTAATGTGGACTCCGGTTCGAATCGGTCTATATGGCACTGAGGCGCCAGGGGCTAAACAATTGCACCGAGCTCTGGTTTCGCTCTTGGCCATATGTGTGTGGGCCACCCACACCGGGCCAAAAGCCAAAAGCCGGACAAAAAAGCTGAAATCCGTCAACAGGCGACAGACAGCGCATATCAAAAGACTCAAAACCCCCGAAACCCCATGAGGCAAAAGCTTCAACTTGTCAGCGCGCGCTAAGTGCTCGAAAAAGATATATATATGCAGAAAAAAACAGATACAGATACCGAAGCCGAGTTCTTTTAAATACCACGAATATAGCTATGACACATTGTTCTTTTAGCGCCTCGCTTTTAGTTCTCCATTGGGCGTTCAACCCGCACATTCGAATTCGATTTGCTGCAGAGCAACCTGTTGTTTTGCTCACTTGCCGCAGACAGCTCAAATCGGATTTATCTTATTACAACACACAAAAGGCGATAGGCAAAATATTTAATTATGCCCGTGCCGCGTATTAGTTTCCAGTATCTGTGCGGCACTTGAGTGTTGGACATATGAAGTGCAAATGCTCTATTGGAAAAGGCTTCCTTAAATGAAATAAATTTTGAAGATAAACAAAAATTATTATTTTAAAAATATTTTTAAATATATATCGAAAAATATATTACTAAAAAATATATGTTCAACTTAATTACATTTTTATCATTTAAAAACATATTACATATAAAAAAGTAATTTTAACAATGTTATAATTTTAACAGAATTTTTTAAACTTAAATTCTGATAATAATTGGTTATAAATATTTTTTGAAAAGGGTATTTTAGGACGTATATCATGTACACTAAATTCGAGGAGGAGGCGAGGGCGTGGGTGTTCGACCCGCCGCCGTCGTCGCCATTGAGAGGGCGTCAAAAGAGACAAAAGCCATCCAGTCACAAAATTGACATTTTGCTTTCAGCAGCGGTAGTTACGAACCAAAGCCACCAGACAAAAAATTAAGATGGAAGGGAAAAAAGCGAGTAAAAACCGAGCGAAAAAATCATATTTTGCACGTTTTTTGTGTCGAGTGGCGAGGAGCAAAACAAAAGACTTAGGCAACGAACTTGCCGCAAAGGGCTCGGGAACAGCCCGAGCAGTCTTCCAAGTTCCAGCAACTCCGGCAAAGTGTCAAGTTGCGCAACTTGTCAGCCAGCCTGGGTGCCTTTTTGTTTTATGCATAAAGCCGTTTTTAATTAAACCGACGACAGCCACTAAACATGCCCCATTATCATGTCATATCTATGTGTACTATCTGCATGTGCCTATCTTCTGGTCCGGGGACCCCAGACACCAGGCTTTAAGCCAGGATCGGATCGTTTCAGTTCGGCTCGACTATATGGCGCAGCTCTGACATAAACGCTGACATTAATTGAGTAATTTATAACGATGCCGGGCAGACAGAATGGACGGAATGGATGGAAAGACATCGAGAGCCGACATCAAAAGCTCGGCAAGCGCATGTCTCGGGGCGCTCGAGAGCTCCATAGTCGAGAGCCAAGAGTCGAGAGGGATCCGATCCGAGAGCACAACATGATATTGTTATTATTATTATGATTACCAGCGACATGAATTCAATTAACACTTGTCAGATGTAGTCAGCTCCGAGCCGCGAACTGCAAACTACGAACTACGGAGTGCTAGCCCCCAAAAACCAAAAACCAAAAACCAGGCAACAAGCTCACGATCCGCCGGCATAGATAAGTTTGGAAATTTATGTCTCGGATTTGGCCAACTTTGCGCTAAGTTATAGCCCAGATAGATGTTCTCGGCTTGACTTTTGGGCGGGACAAGCTTTAGTCATTGTTTCGCTTTGAAATAGTAACGGTTTATACTTAATACTTTTTATTGAAATATTATCTAAAGATTTTCTTCAGGGACTAATAGAGTCATAATATATCCAATCTTTTTCTTTTCTATTAAATTTAAAAATTATGAATGAAATATTTATAATATAATTTTTCCACAACTTTACAGTAATTCCCATAGAATAATCCATAAAGACGTTCCTAACTGTTTTTTTTTTGTTGGCCTTTTGGCCAAGTTCGTCAGAAAACGGTTCACGATAATTGCCAATGCAGAAACCTTTTTGGCCCGCTGCTAATGAGCCGAACATCGCCGCATCGCTTCTGCTTCTGCATTTAGGCCTAATAACTGTCGGCGAGGAAAGTCAAGCTAAGGCAAATGGCGATGCGAGAAACCTCCCGAATCCCGAAAAAGGCGCACAAGTCAAAGCAAATTAAAATAAGAATCACGACAGGTTACCATGCAATCCCCCAATCGAAGCCAGGAGGACTCGCAGCTTCGGAACTCCAAACACGAAACGCCGCCAGAAAAGTTCAAGTCGGCCGGCGAAAGAAATTTACAAGTGTTAAATGTCGAACGCTTTTTGGCAGTGAGGGGAAATGCGTGCTGGCCGGCTTTCGACACGAAGGCAACGCGGAAACGGTGGACAAATGAACCCCAGGTTGCTAAATGCACTTGGGAAATTTTATTTAAATTTAAATATATTTACAAGAAATATGAATTGAAATATGATACTTTTATCAAAGAATTTAGTTGGTAAATGCATTTGAAAAATATTAAAATATATAAAAATAAAACTTTAAGAAAAATGTAGGTACTAAAATATAATTCCTTTATATAAGAATCTACTTGGTAAATGATATAATTAAAAGAAATATGTAGTGAAATATAATCTCTTTTAACTTTGGTAGGCATTTTCAAACAATTTTTTGTTAGTTGTTAAGAATTTAATAATAATTATCCTTGTGGAATATTGATATTATTACTCATGTTTTAAATTTTTTAAATGCATTTTGTGACAAAAGTTTAAGTTAAGGATGCTTTTCCCCGAGTGCAACCCCACCCCTCGCACTCTCATCCTCTTCTGAGAGTCCGACAAATGGCGTACGTGTTAATGGCATTTGAATTTGGCCAAATATGGAATTGTCTCCGTCGTCGCCGCTGTCACTTTGCATGTTCCCCTCGGCTGGCAAGTGAAGAGCCTTTGGCTGTGGCTTCAGCTTTAACTTTAACTTTAACTTTGGCTATCAGGTCTTAAAGCTGGACAAATGCTCGGCCAGAGTCGTGTCTCATTCGCTTTCCGAATTAAATCAGTGGCAGAGACACGCATCCGTCGATTTTTCTGTTTTTTTTGTACTTTGTATTCGTTTCTTCAGGTTGCCCGCATTAAGATTATATAGTATTTGGCCAGCTTTCTAATGGATCGTGACTGGGTGCCGAGTTAGAGGATGAGTCGCGCATCGCGTTGACACAATTCCGGCCGAAAGTGTTGCCAAATTAAAGGGGATTGTTGTAATGGAATTTGTCGATCGATATATAGGCTGATTTTGAGCCCAACCCATCTTCATGGAGCGCAGAGCGTTGCTTTCCTCATTTCCAATTTGCGTTCATCGATTTGCAAACTCACTCGCTAAACACACTATATGGCCGGGCTAATCAACTCACAGCATCTGGCAGGCCCTAAAGCAATTTCCTGATTATTTATAGAGGTAACATCACTTGCCAGCGGCCACAGACCCACACAATCCGCACAATCCGTCGATGTGGTTCAATTGCGGTTCAATAAACCAGACTTCAGAGCTTAGTCCCCCTTCCAATACCAATCCACATCCAAATCCAAATGACAGGCAACAACAAACAAGTTTAATTATAGCTCATGTAAATAATTTCTCAATTGTAAGCTGTTATCAAAGAAAACTTCAATCAATCATAGAATACCCAGGTTTCAGGTCTCAGGTCTTTGGATGTAAGTATCAACCTGAGAGGCAGTCACCGCACAATGGATAGATTTTTAGCTCCGGGCGTGGGCCGTGCAGTTTGAACTAGCCAAATCTTGGCTAATTAATCAAAATAATAATCAAGCAATCAGTGGATCATATGGCCAGACATCAGACACCAGACACCAGCGCAAAGCTCAAGTTCGTAGATATATATACATATATATCTTGGCTTTTTGGGTGAGCCACGACGCACGCCAAAGTGCGGCCCAGAAGGGCTAGAGATGGATGCGTGATATAAGGAATATCCCACGGGATCTTAGAGATTTTTTAGAAATTTCTAAGCGATCTAAAAACTACCATAAGCGATGATAATAATAAATGTTTTAAACTTATTATTTTTAATACAAATCCTTTATGTAATTTCTCTTTTAAACATTTCTATTTTTTTTTTTTAATATTTAAGATTCCAAAGGTCCCAAGATACTGGATCATTAATTTTCATTACAGAAGTGAGAAAAACTCTTAGAATTTATTTCACTGCATTTTCTTAAATGATTTTTTCTTAATTGTTTGTATTTTTTAATAGATATTTCTAACTACCCTTTTAAAGTAATCAATCCTATCTGCACGAACTCCTCTCTAGGACTGTCAGAAACATTACTTCAACCGCTGTCATTGCTCACGAGTTACGAGCATTTGGCTTTTTGTTTTGTTTCGAATTTCAGGTGCTTGGGTGATTCAAACTATTCGGCTATTCATTCATTGAGACATGCAACTTGTTTTGTTCTCGCACTCGCCTCGACACTTGGCCGCAAAAAAGTACACACACACACACTGTATCTATAGACCCCATATATGGGTAGCTCACAATCGGAGGAGATTTTGACATTACGAGCTGGAGTTTCAGTCTGAGTTTGAGGTTGAACCTGTAGCCCGAAACTCGCCGACTGACGGAGCGTTAAGTAACGTCTACGCGTTTGAAACAATTAATCACCTGTCGTCGTCGTTTGTGCGATTGGTCTTTTTATTTTATTTTTTTTTGGTTTTCTGCTCTCAGATTTGGTTTCAAACACAGACAAACAGGGTTATGTGGTTAAGAGTGGCCTTTTCTGGTATTTGTGTATTTGTTTCTTTCCTCGGCTGGTGCATGATCTGTTATGGTTTTGTATGTTGATTGCTCTGAGCCGGTGATAAATCATTCCGGGCTGCTGTTTTGGGAATCGTGTTGATCTTCCACCACGGCAGCGAAATGTCAAAAGAGCTTGTTGCCTTTCTGGTTGGGAAATGTCCGGCGATAAGATCTAATTGGCATAGTTTTCACTGCACCCAGCTTGATGTGTTCAATTGCTGACAAATAGCTTGGGTCATTTGTCTAGACTGACAATAATATATCAGGTTTTTTTCCATTAGGATTTAATTTATTTCTTTAAATTACGGGTATTTAAAAATATTTAAATAAATGCTTCAGGCATTTCAATGGTTCATATGAATAATATATTTTCCCAGGCTACTGAATTGCCCCATATTTATTCTAAACCAAACGCTAAATCAAACTTCTGATCCCGTATATTTCCCAGCATTTTTCTTAAACGATTTCTATCTTTCTCTCGCCAGTTTTTGAACTTTTTCCTCAACTTAGAGCTCCACCTCCTGAGCCAGAAATCTCGCCAACGCGCGGGACAAGTGAAAAGCGCATAAATCGACGCCCAACACCTTGATTTGGTAGAGGGAAAATGGGAGGTGGGGATAAGCCTGCCCCGACATGCAAGTGAAATTTAACAAGCCACTCCTGAAGATCACAGAGTCTCAACAATAGCAAAACGATCATCACACACAATGAGAGTCGAAAACGGTGATTTTTCAGGCGAGCACCGAACCCAAAATACGTCACATTTTCGGGAGGTGGAAATATTGTGTCAGCCCCACAAAAAAAATGGGGGAAAAAAACTGGGCACAGCCAAAAGAAATGCTCCACGCCCCCAGATAAATTTTGAGGGGAGCGAAGAGCAATCACTTGCGCATATAATTAAATCAAATTAAAGGAACTAACAAAACAAAAAGTCAGGCGTCATCATCCTGTTCCACTTGTCTCGAAAGAAGGAGTGGTTTTTCCTGTACACAGTCGAAAGTTTTTAGCCTTTATTTGATTTTAATAATATATATGCCGGATTAAAATTTTAACTATTTTAGACAACTTGTTTTGTAAATATATAAAATATATAAATTTTTATAAATAAATATTTTCTGCTAAAGCCAAGACTAAAATGATTTCTTTTCCTGTAGAAAGTTGCGTGTGGAGAAGTTGATGCCGCACCCGAACCTTTTTTTTATAGGACTCGCCCTCAGCGCCAACGCAAATTCAATGAATCCCCCCCAGCCTCTTGATCCCCATCCATCGAACTGGAGGCGCAAAAACCAAGTCACTGTCTCTAATTGAATTCGTCGGTTTAAATAAAATAATTCAGCTGCAGGGGCAGTGCAAATAAATTTTTGCTGCCTATGGGAAGTCCAGGACTAGCACTACTATCCACTAGCCATGGTGTGGATATGGCCTGTTCCCCCGACTCCTTTGATTGCTCACTAAATGCTTCTCCGCAAACACACATAAATACATACAGGTATACCTGCAATTGATTTCAGCATTTTCTTTCCTTTTTTCCTGGCCGGTCTGGCAAGTGTCTCGGGTCCCTCGAAGGCGCATCAAATCAATCTGCAAACATGCCGCCAAGCCAAGTGTAAGATTCAGAGAGCCCAAAGCGAACAGTACACTGGAAAAAAGGTAAATATTAAGTTAATAAAGTTAGTTACAAAATTACACAGGCCTTTAATTTCAGAAATAATGACAGCTTAAGAAATTTTAATAAATATCTTGACATTATAATATTATATTATTTTTCATGTTTCTAAAGAAAACATTTTTTACTAAAAATTAAAAAAATAATTTAAAATATAAACAATAATATATGGGTCGTTTATATCAATACCAAAATCTAAATGAAATAATTTCCTAACAAATATAAATTCTCTTTAGTTAATTATATCTTTTTAATCTCATATATTTTGACCAGTGTACTTAGTCAGACCGCCGTCCTTTATGTGGGCATCACTTTCTGGCTTGCTGCGGTGGTTTTGGTGCCGTAATAAATACATTTGGTGAATTTTAATGTCCTCCTCCCATTTTTCAGGCAATTTGAGCGCAGCAGCGTCTTCGGGACTTCCTTTCCTGAACGGAGGAATCGAGGAACCGACGAAAACACAGGCCAACCCAGGCAAAACCAAACACTTTGGTGCCCTTTTTGGGGCAACTCCTCTTGGATTTGTACGCGGTTTGGCAATAAATATTTTGAATCAGAAAACATATAAATTTAGTGATTTGCCAGTCGGGGAGTCCGGAGTCAACGAGTGTGTAAGCTTCTTCTGAAGACCAAAGAGCCCTCGAAGTTGGAGAAACGAAACGATACGATACCATACAAAAAGGTATTGGATCAGATCGCCTCGGCGCAGTTCAACATAAATTGGTAAATTGTTTTTGGCGGCTTCTTCCCGGCACATATTTTCGTATATTGCATTTTCAGTCTGCCCGTGTGTAAGTGGGTCAAACCCGAAGTCCCGAAGCCCTGAATCTCTGAATCTCCAAAGTCAGGGGACTCCAAATCGGACTGGCGATCCGCGTCTGCGGTAGCCGGCATTCAAAGTAGGTGATGAAGTTCCAATGCTTCTTGATTTGTGATAAGCTTCATATTTTTAGGGTTTAATTCAATGAAAGTTGCGTCGACAATGGGCAGGCACTCGGCCAATTCCAGCGGCAGTCGGTGAAATTATGCAGTCGGTGGATGGGTTTTGCTTTTTCCTTTATTTTTATTTTTTTCCCTGTCGGTTTTTGGTTTTCGACTTGGGGTTTATGGCTCTTGGGGTTTGCGTGAAAATTTGCTTTATGCCGGGCCAGAGTTCAGCAGGGGAGAACACTTTTCGGCCAAGTCATAAAATTGATTTCGAGCTTTGGCTTTGCGAGGAGTGAAAGCGACTGCGACTGCGGATGATATAGGCAGCAGCTGCTTATTGCGATCTGTCCGATTCCGATTCCCAATCCGAATCCGCAAGGCTCTTGATTGGGTGGAAAGTGCGGTCCACAATTCGGTTAATTGGAGATAGAATGTGGGCAAGTGTCGTGCCCAGATGACGATAACAAATCGGGGGTAATGAATTTCAGGAGATCAACTGGACATTATCTTCATTGACAAGGGGTAATGTGAGCCCCACTGAAGAAGTGAGTTACAAAATGACTTTGTTCCGTAATGGGTGCTTAAGGCTAATCTGATATTTATAGTTTTTAAATTAAAAAATGTTTTTATATTCAGAATAGAATAAAATAGTGAATTCCGCATTAAATAAAGGATAATGCTTCATAAATATCTACAAAAAATCGTGATCATATAAACTAGCAGAAGTATTTTCTAATTATTTTTACTTCCAATTTAGAATGCATTAAATCAATGGTTTTACTGCCGCCATTCTGTGATTAATTGGCATTGTCTTCAAGAGCCATTCGGCATTCTTTCGCCGAGTGGGCGGAACTTTAGCATTTTCCAGAAGAAAGCTTACCGCTTACTGGGCCCTCCGGCTGGCCATGACCAATTATGCCATTTGCCAAAATCAAACTATCAACTTTGACACTCATTAGCGTCAAATTATAGCGCGTGCAAAAAGCAACGGGCGGCGAATGGCAGAAGCTCAAGTACAAAAACCTCGTAAATCCATAAAAGCAATCGTAAATTTTTATTGTCATGCCACTTGCCAGTGGTTTTCCCTGCCCGGCATGGGGAAAATGCCCCGGCACTTCGGTGTGCTGAGAACTTTTCTCCAGGGAAAACCGAACACCATCATCACCGCAACTTCGACTGGCGTTCCACTTGGTTAGTTGGTTAGTTGGCGTTGGTTGGCTCTCTTCTGCCGGCTCGGCATATTAAACCAATGCGCACATATTTCATAACAAAATTTATGAAGGGCCATTAACTTTAAGAATCTTTGCTGCAATTTAAGAGCGGTGGCGGAGGAACTTACAGGAAGTAAGATTACACTCGAAAGGAAATCGCGCTGAAAAGCAAAGAATTGAATAACAAAATAGTAGAAAATTATAAATAGAAATAATAAAAAATATGTTGTTTGCTGAATACATTTAAAATAATCCGAGAATAGAAAATTATTTTTAAAATTATTATTTAACTTAGTATATTGTCTTTAATAGGATATACAAATAAAATATACTACACATAATTAAAAAATGTGCAAATGCGTTTTCATCGTAAATTCCAAAATATTGTTCAAGTTTATTAGTGATATTTTAACAGCACATATTTTTCAAAAATATCTGTTAATATTTTCATTTAGAATTTTCAACACTAAAATATGTATTTCTTAAACTTAAGAAGCTTGTCAATGATTTTAACATATAGGCGACATTTTTTTATTTATTTTTACATTGTATTCCTTTTGTTCTCATTAAAACAATGTTTCTTAAATTTATCTTAGTGTAGACTTAGATGAAGGCAGCGTCGCGCCAAAGTAGCGCCAATTTTTCGTCTAACAATTGGCGACGACCTAATGCCCCGTTTGGCAATCGATTGGTTGGTGGTTCGTTGGTTCGCCGGCTTTCTGGCTAGCCGGCCAGCGTGCCTGTCGTCGTTTAATTCAATAAGAAGATGTGGTGGGAGTGGAATCGGGAGTGGGAGGTGGTAGGTGGCGAACGGTGGCGATCGGTGGCTACCGAGGTGGTGCAGTGGCTCATGAAGTTCACATGAATGCCATGAAACAATAAATTACGCTATTAATAAATAATAAATGTAATGGGAGACTGCAGTTGCCGAGTGGCGGAGATCGCAGGCTCAGACCTCAGCTACCTGTTTTTAGCCCTCTTCCAGGCCCCATTATTATTATGCCCGGCTAACTACTGTGTCAAGAAGCGGCTTGGCAAATAAACTATACCTCGAAAAGGTAGGCAAATTTATGCAGGGCAAAAACGAATCCGCAATGCACTACGATTAATGGGGTTTAAAATATATGTAACCCTTAACCTGAAATATCCCTTTATAAACTTTTTAAATGTTTTTTGTATAAATATTATATATCTAAAAATATATTTTTTACATAAGTGAGTAAACCTTTTGCAAAATGCATAGCTACCCAGCAATCCCTATGAAACTTGGAAGCGAAACAATTGCAATTTGGTTTTTGGCAGCTGTTGAGTGGCTGGAATAAAGTGGCCAAGAGCAGGAGTTCAGCAGCAGCATCACGCGATGCGATGCACCAGGAAGAGCAGCTTCGTCGCCTCCAAAATGGTTAATCATCCCAGAAAAACGACCTAGACAGCAGCAACTGCACTGCGAAGTGCTGCTGATTGCGCGTGATCTTCGGGTAATTGAAATTTCAAATTTCTGTACACGATATGCAATTGCAATTGGAATTGCAATTAAAGATCCTGAGTCATAATTTTCTCAGCACACACACACTTGTCGCCCCCAACCAGCGATTATCGACTGAGTGTTTTCCATTCCAAGGGAATTGTCAATTCCAGTTTTTCCCTCGAGGGCGTTGGAAAAGGTCTACGAACCGCATTTGAGCCACTTTTTCATATTGGAAAATTGTTTTGAAAAAATCCAGTAGCCAACAGGATGGACAAGAGACAACTCATCGGCACTCGCTATCGCCCCGCCTAAAAGCCCCAAAACCCTGGGCTGAAAAACTACGAAAAACTAAAAAAAAAGAGGAGCAGCTGCCCGCACGCGCATATATTTAAATAAAACGTGACTGCTGAAATGGTCGCCATATCTCCGCGTCTCGTTCGCCTGGACACTTGTGTGCGCTACCGCTACCTGATATTTTCATACCCCACATCCATGCTACAGGGTATCTGCCCTCCTTTGATTTTGTTATTGGGAGAAATTAATCGAATGAAATAGAGTTCTTAAAAAAAATGTTCTTGAATTGTTTATTTAATTAAATATTTATTATTTATTATTTATTTATTAATAATGAAAAAATAATGCAAAATATTTGTGATTTTTAATCAATTGAAATATTATAGTATTGAAATAGTATAATAGTAGATACCACTAAATATGTTGAATAAATACTTTTTATCCCTTAAACATATAAATTCAAAATAATTTATAATTTAATTCCAAACAATTTATAGATTAATTTATAATAACATTCGTATTTAGTACTAAGGACTTTTTTTTCAATAACAGAAAAGTTCTAGCACATTTTAAAGAGAATTTCGTTCTCGAGAGGGCATTTTTCCTGCATGCTTGAGGACCATCGAAAGACATTGGCATCCTGCTGCGAGAAATGAACTTTTGCCTGACTGCCGGGCTAACCGGCGACGTAGGCTCAATTCATATAGACAATATAAATATTTCATCTAATGCTGGCAATCTGCACTTGTGCCATCGCCAAGAGGGAGCCTCCAAGTCCAAAGGAGGAGGGAACTGGGAACTGGGATCGGGGATCTGGGATCTCCATCATCATCATCATCTGTGTGTGGAGTGGAGTGGGCCGTTTGGTTGGCCTCCGTGGGCCACGTTGGCGTATCGCGCTTTTGATTTAATTTCCAGAGCTGCCTCCTCTATTTATATACCTCTATTCTTTTTTTTGGGTTTTTGGGTGCAACAGAGATGTCGATGAGGATGTGGAGCGATGCGATCTTTCTTCTCATGTAAATTAGCACACGTTTCCCGGCTTAAACAGAAGGAGGTTGCTGGGTTGCTGGGTTTCGTTCGGAGGCTAGTTCTTAAAACAGCTAAATGAACTCATATGCAAATGTAGTCTGCACTAAGTGGGCTGCCCGTGGAGCCAACTGGTGGGCAGACTAACCTGGTTGGGAATCAGTAGAGATCGGGAAAACAATGAGCCAGCTTTTGGTTCAATGACTAATGCCCCGCGATTCGTAGAAGCCCCCGCTACTCATTTTTGGATTCCCGAAAAATCACTCATACGACTCGTGTGACGCATCTCCACCGCCTCTAATCCCCTCGAAGCGAATCAAAAGACGCAAAGCCCCAAAACAAAATCCCTAACGCACACATCAATGGGATCGCTTTTAATAGCTTTCCGGCCATCCAACTGCGATTGAACAATGCCAACCCGTCCTCGTAAAGTATCGCTCAATCAAATGAGCCCAAGCTGATCCCAGCTGACGGAGAATTTTCCATGACTTTATGAATGCCATCGCAGTCTCATCTCCCACTCCTTCGATTGGCGGCTTTTATCTGAGAGCCACCGAAGGCAATTAAAATAAATTAAATAAATTAATATTGTCACTCCCTCAGCGAGATGGAATACGCTACCTAATGAAATCCATTGGCTTACAGAAGAATATCCATTTTAAAAATGTAAAAAACAGTTGAGATCATCTGTTAAATTTTATTTACTTTTTATTAATATTTATTTAGTTAATAAAAATATTTTAGAAAAATATAATATGATAGAGTATTTTAAAAATGGCATAGGTTTCCCCCCCCAAAAGCCACCGTACATTTCCCACTTGGTCTTATTTTGACTCTTCTCTTTGTTCCAGTTTTTTATCCGTCTCGCTTTATGTGGCTACCTATATTGTGTTGTTTTAATATTTTGTTTCGTCGATCTTAATCAATAATTTAAATTTTTTATTTGAATTTTTATAGCATCTCGGAGTTTAATGATGGCTGCCGCTTTGCCTTCGGTTATATTTTCGGTGTTAAGGCTTGTCTTTGTGTTATATTGTTGATAAGTTTTTGTTTGCTTGACGCATTTTGTTATTTTAATTTTAACGACTCTTCGCTGCGGAGATTAAGTCTCATTGGTGGGTACTTTGTTTTCGATTCCGAAGACACTAAAACGGTTTATTAGCCGCCATATTTTGGATATTCGGATTGTGTTAATTTATGTGGACCAGTGAGTCAAGTCAAATTCGTTTGAACTTGGCTGTGAATCGCAGTAGATAAAGTGTGAGAAATTAATAGATGAAGGGGAATATTCATAGATTAATTTACTAACTAAAAAAATGGTTGTTATGGTTGAATTATTTTTTGAAAGAAATCAGGTTAAACTGTAGTTGAATAGTCTTTCAGACCCCACCGCTCATCATTTTAGATAATTTCCCTTGCTGTATAGAAATCCTCTGCCCTGTGATTTGCATTTCCCACGCTGCATTCCATTCCTCACCTGACTTTCACCTACCTGCGCTTTGTGTTGTAGGTGTTGCAAACACTTGTTGCGCCTTTGATGCGCCAAAGTCCTCTGCCGGCATTCGAACAAATTTTATAATTTGTATGCCTGCGAGTGGGAAAGAAACACGAATCAAGTGGCCAATGTGGCAGATGCTTATTAACATATCACAGAGGCGACTCCGGCCGATGCACATTAACTTGTTGGCCTAACGAGCCGCTCCATTTGGCTTTGTAACAATTCGTTATGCGAGGCGAGAGCAAATAACCAGAGGACGGGAACTCGAAAACCGAAACAGAAATCTCATCCCATCCCCAGTTCGGAGTCATCATCATCATCATCTCGACGTGCCCACAGTTATCGCTTATCACAATCAGTGATAATTTTAACAGTAATCAACCTGTCCCTCTGCCGATGACTGACAGCCCAGGACAGGTTGTCTTTCGGTCCCTCCGATTTTCGGCATCGGCTCCGGCTTTTTCGGCCTCTCCGCTGTGTGTGTATAATTTTCAGTGAAATTGTTTAAATTTCGTTTTAATTTAATGATGCCGACGAGCGCAGATCCTCGACCATGGCTGAGCGCCAGTTGCGCAAAAAAAGACTGGCCACCGAAACAAAATAAAAAAACTAAAAACAAAAACGCAAACATAAATAAAGTAAACAGAAGAACAAACAAAAAAACAGAAAACAAGCAGAATATGAGAAATGTGGGGACTTGGACTGGGAAAAAATTATCAAAAGCTGCCGCTAACATGTCTTGCGTTTGATCTTTTTGGCAGCAAAGTGGGTACATGCAGAAAAAAATCTGCCAAAGCTTTAGAATATTATGTACGATTTTTATCTTTTAAGTTGGTAATAATTAAGAAACAAACAAGTGTTAAAAAAGTAAAATATCTGATATTATTTTTATTTAATTGGTAAAAGATTTATCTTATAGAATAATTTTTGTAAACTTAAACAAAAAATAGTAATGAAATAAATGAGAAAAATATTATATGAAATAACCTATTTTTTCAATAAAGTTTGGGAAAATGACGTATAAATTACGAGCAAAAAAATATAGATTAGTATATTTTAACAAAATAATAGGACTTTATTTTCAGGAACTTTAATATTAAAATACTTTAAACTTTATCACAGGAAATATGTATTAAACATTTTGATGAAATTTCTGAACTCAAACATTTGAGTTAAGACTTTTTTTTTATAAAAATTAGGTCAAACTATCTTCGTTCTGAGGTTGAGTTTTAAACTTCTTTTTAAGTGTATCGCCAATAAATGGACTTTGGAAGCCCGATACCCGATAGGGGGTATCAGGGTGAATCCAGAAGGGATTGTGGGCATCTATTCTTTAACCAGGAGAGGTCCCGATTTTCCCCAGCCTCGACAGTTATTTGCCGCATTTGTTACCTGCTCTCTTTTTTGGCTGACGCTGCCTTTGCTGCTGTTGGTGAACTTGTTAACAGCGCTGTTTTCATATTTATTTTTCGCTACCCTCCCTCGACGGCTTGGCTTATTTATGGTCTTAGATTTGGGTTCGCATCGCTGTTTTCGTTGTATATTAATTTTATTGTGTCATTCGGTTTTAGCATTGACATAACTACAACAACAGCAAGGCAGCAAAATCGGCGAGCGCAAGTTGGTGGGAACTGTTTTTTGTTGTCTTTGATTCGGTGGGGCGATCGAGTTCGGTGCCTAAGTCATTTGATTTGTGGCAACAGCCTCGAAATGAAATCAGGGTAATCTCCTCGAACTAATAGCTACCGTGGTGCCACGCCCACCGCATAGGTACCTGCTCTGCCCTTTTAATTACCACATGCCGCGTTTTCGAGTCAAGTTAAATTATATTTCCTGTTCTCGGACCTCTGACTTTTTTCTCTCCCACACCGGCGCCTTTTTACCTTTTCAGCCGAAAAAGCATGGAGAAGTTTTCTGTATCCATTTGATTTAAGCCGCCCGATCGGCAGAATCTGGGCTACAGCTACCCAGCTGCCACGCCTTTGGGGATTTGGGGATTGGGGGATAGGAGGAGGATTCGGACTCGGATGATCGGGGGAGCCAGCGTAAAATGTAGCAACTTTATTGGCACAACGGGCGTGCATATTAAATTAATAAAAGATCCGAACGGGCGAGCGATAGGGAAACGATTTTGGGCTTCTAGCGGTGTTTTTTTTAGGAGGAAATATTATTAATCGGAGTAATTGGAACATTTGTGTACCCTGTAACTCAGGCTTAGCTGTAAAAACGGAAGCAATTTAATGACACTGCAAATAATATATTACAAATTTAATGATTAAAAAATCTGGAGTAAGGTTACACCAAAAAAGTATGTAACGAAACTGAAATGTATAAAAATAAGACTAATATTACTTGAATGATATTTAAGTCATACTTATCACACTTTTATAGGGTTTCAAAGGAAATTATTAACTTTTTTTACAATTATATTACTATTTTCATTTAAATGTAAGTATTTACACTTCAATATTTAGATCAACTGAGTCTCCAAATCTGAAGATACTTAAAATCTATTAGATGATACCCTATTCCGAGTACCTATCCATACGATCAGATCTTCTGGGAAGCAGGCAGCCCAAAATTAGCTTGTATGTAGATTTTGTGCGCTCGTTTGGTGGCCTCTATTTTTTTGCTCGGTTTCCCTGGAGTCTGTGGAAAAATTTGCTCACACAGCCGAGGAGCGGAGGGAGGGGAATATTGTTTTGTCAGCTTTTTATTGGCCAACATGGGCCATAAAGCTACTCAAGTAGTATTTTTGCGATAAAATACAACAGAAAACACACGGCGCAGGAGGCGCGGGACGACAGATCCCCTACCTATACAGAACCCAGAACAAGAACGCCAGATAACGCAGACGCATAGGATAAAAGTCTGCGGGACAAGCTGGCCAAGATAAAAACTGGCAAGAAAAAGAGAAAAGAAACCAGCAGAAAGCAACAAAGGCAGGCGACAAAAGCAACAAGCGAGCTGCCAGGAGAGCCGGACATTCGGGCAAGTTAAAGTAACTTGTAAAGTCGCCGGGATCCGAAAAGTCGCGATGTCGGGGGTGTGGAAAACAGCTCGCAGCCGCAGCTTGTACGGATAATTGGCGAACCAGGTAACCAAGTAAGCAGGTAACCAAGCAGCCGGTGTGTCTGTGGATCTGGTGCCATGCCATTTGACCATAAACGAGCTAAAAATTTGTTCGGCGTCGTCAAGTGCAGCATTTTGGTATGGATAATGTAAAGTTGGAGGGCCTGAAAATGTGAAAAGCTTTTCCAGTATTTCGCTATCATTATTTATTAGACAATCGCCGCTCTGGCAGGCTGGCAAAAGAAAAGCGGGAGCAGCAAGTGCTATCAAATAGAAGCCACCAGAGGAGTCGAGAGATCAGGGAGGGAAGTCCCCTCCCCTTCCTATACCGACGAGGCTGCAACATTTTACAACGAAAAGCGATAAAGTTAGGATTTATTAGCCCAGAGTCGCTTTAAAATCAATTATACCGGAATGTGGAACGCTATAGAGAAGAGGCCATCCGCGAGGACACCCAAGCAGCAGGCCCAGAACAAAGATTATGCAATGCAAACACTTGGTCGATCCAAAAAAAAGAGTCAAGCTCTTGGGGGGAGAATATTCGACCATGAGATACCCAATAATAAATTTCTAAAATCGTAAAAAGAGCTAAATACTTTTTATAAATTATTCTTTTTCAAACATGTAGGAAAATATCCTTATAAAAATACTGCGCAGATTGATTAAGTGTTAAATAAATATTTATAGGCTCAGGTAAATAATTATTTAATTATAATTTAATTTTAATATTTTTTAATAACAAATCATATTTTTAAAGATATAAAATAGTTTCGTACCCATTAAGGCTCAATTACATTTCATATTTATAATTTTTTTAAATTAAAAATTACAATTTAAAAGTTTTAAATATTTCTATAAAATTTTCCTACCCCTAAATAAGGCATACCCCACACACTTCTTATTGATATCCAAGAACAGCGAGGAAAAAAGTAGCCTAACCCGAGCGTAACCTCTACTTAGCCCCCAACCGGCGAGTCCGCTGCTGCCGACAACTCTCGCCTTGTCTATGGATGATAAATTAAAAGCCTAACTTGACAATCACTTAAGCATAGTTTGTAAGGCGTCCTCATAGATTTTAAGCTGCCGTTGGCTTCCAGTTTGTTGTCCGGGGCCCAAAGGAGCAGCCGGCCACTTCTCCTACTTCTTAGCTCAAGCTAAAGTTAAGGCTAAATCTAAAGGCAGAACAGCCGCACAGCCACTAAAGCCGACGACAACAACGACGACGTGAACACGTTCCTATTAGTGGCGAAAGATCAGCGAAAAATAGAACGGCGGTTCATTAAAATGAGAATCCAGAGGTGGTCGGGCCCAGGGGATGGGGTTGCTGGATGGGGGGTTGCTAATGGCAGAGGTTACAGTCGGTGCACGGTGAGAAAATAGTTTACTTTATTATAAGCTAAGAGCTATATACATATAGTCAATAAACACAAAATAATAATTTGTTTATTATTAATCACTATGGACGGCAGTCCATGTAGTGACGAAGCGCACCAGGAGAGTGTGCGAAGGCGACTACTATCACTATGGACGGCAGTCCATGTAGTGACGAAGCGCACCAGGAGAGTGTGCGAAGGCGACTACTATATATACACGAAGAAATGAAAATCTGCTGTGATAGTCAGATCGTAATGAGTAATACACCAATCGAAAGGTATTGCAAAAACTTAAAGGATTGCATACCAAGACTTTAAGAAAATCAATTGGATTGGGAGAGAGAGCGGTGAAAGTGAAAAAGTAAAAATTTAGAAATTTGGAGCTGTTGGGGCCGGTGGGGATAAATGCCCCCTCGCAATGATTTACTTGTATTCCTTTTGAAAATACCCGTCGAATGAGGGGTCATTTGTCAAAATCCGACGCTCCGTTCAAAAGTTATAGCCAAAATAAGATTTTCTTCTTCTTCCCAAAATGAAAATTTAATTCTGTTTGTCCACTTGTCCACTTGTCCAAAACATGTTTTTTAAGTTCTGAAAATTTGATATGACGTTCATCACATCGATATAAAAAACTTTTGTTCTACCACTTTTGGAAAAACTCGCTAGTTTAGCGGGAAAACAGCTATAAATAGCTAAAATTCGGAAAGCCGTAACTTCTATACTACTAAAGCTACAGACTTGTGCTGCATCTCGTTTGAAAGGTATTTTGAAATGCTATAAACGCCTTCTATATGCAATTTGTGTAAATGTAATAGTTAAAAAAATATGAACAAAAGACAATTTTTTAAAACTTTTTTTTTAGCTTTTTTTTATTTTTCTCAAAAACGGCTCTAACGATTTTCTTTAAAACCTTAAACTGTATAGCCCTTGAGATTCCTTAAATTTTGGTATATAACACATTACTGTAAAAAGTCACGTTTAATAGTTATTTTTATACGAAAATAGCCACTGTTGCCAGCTCGAACACTTAACGCTCCTTGAGTATTGAATTTTGTGGGAGGGTATCCGAACTGTATTTTAGGGTCATGGAATCAGTAAATTTGCACTTAAGAGTTCCATATAGGAATCTTTTGTTCTACGACTTTTGGAAAAAGCCGCTACTTTAGCGGGAAAGAGCTAAAAATAGCTAAATTTCGTTAGTTTGTAAGTTCTACACTACTAAAGGTACAGACATGTGCTATACCTCGTTTAAAAGGTATTTTGAAATACTTCAACGCCTTTTTAACTCAATTTGTTAAAATACAATAGTTTAAAAATTATGATTGACCAATTTAAATTTAAATGTATATATTAGCTCCTATGAGAGCAAAAGTAAACAAACAAAAACTTCTGATATCAAATAAAAACACCTCTTAACGAGGTAAAAAACTAGTGACGACCGCACCTTCAACATACAAAAGTTCTGATATCAACATTTGTGACGAAAAATTATTACACTCGTCATTAAATAGACTTTCTAATATTTTCTCATTCGGCACGCTGCAATAGAAAATGCCTGTGAAGGGAAAAAGGTTGGAATAGTTTGCTAGGGCGGGCCGAATGAGAAAATATTAGAAAGTCTATTTAATGACGAGTGTAATAATTTTTCGTCACAAATGTTGATATCAGAACTTTTGTATGTTGAAGGTGCGGTCGTCACTAGTTTTTTACCTCGTTAAGAGGTGTTTTTATTTGATTATTTATAACCTAAGGTTAAAAGAAAATACATTTGAAAAGCCGTTTAAATTAAGATTAATTTTAAAGTATTTTGGAGAAAGCTTTTTTATTTAATTTTATATTATTATGCTATTATTTTAATATTCGTTTGGAATATAATTTTATTTTCAAAACTACTATAACTTTTTAACAGTGCATCTGCCGGCTTAGCCTTAACTTCTTGGCCGCCGGCTTCGCGGCTTAAAGAATAATGATAGCGGTATTCTTGAGCTATTGTAAAGGCAAAGGAGCAAGTCGGTCCAAAGGAGCCGAGCCTGACCGCCGTTCCCCCTGCTCCTCCTCCCCCACCACACCACCCTCCTTTGCACAGACCGTGTTCACTTTCGCGCCCGCTCTTTAGAACTGTGAACATACAAATTCACTCAGCGTTGATAGTAGCATCCAAATAAGAACTAAAGCGGTAAGGGAAGTGGGAAAAAAGAAATAGTAAACTAAAATGAATATACTCTTTTTCAGGGGAAAAAGTTTGGAAAAGTATATAACAAAAATGTTCTACTGAACTATCACATTTAAGAATATTTAAAAAAATAATAGAAATCGGGTTAAACTAAATTCTTCAAGTTTTATAAATATATATTTTTAGGTCCAATTTATTTACTAATTGTAATTAATTTAAATGAAAATATTAAAAAAATCTTACTGCTATATTTTATTGGTTCTCAAATTTGGCAATTATAACTTAAGTTTTATAAAAAAATCTTTTTATTGTCAAAAAGTTTAATTTAAATAATTAATTAATAATTTAATAATAATTTAAATTTTTTGCTAAAAATGTTGTAAATTATAGAAAAAAAACCCAGGCATTTAAATAGAGGCTGCAGTAATTTCAATGCTTTCTGTGTGGAAAAATAGAGAGACTCCTTTACTTCCAGAGGGTGGCCACTATCCAGATGCCGTGGCGAGTTGGGGGCGTTGCTGCCCGGTCCTCGGGGCGTGCATTGGAAACAAGTTGGCCGCATATTTTGTACGGGTTCAGAGTTCATCCTGGCGATCAGTGGCTGCCAGACAGACCGACAGATAGACAGGCTGATCCAGAGGCAGCTCGCAGCTAGAAGCTGGCTTGTCCACTTGTCGTCGCCAGTTAGCCCGATGTCCATCGAAATCCCCCCTGGAGCAGCCCGAAACTCCCCTTCACCTGTCATTGTCACCGCCTGCGACGACGAGGTTGTTGGCTGACATTTGCCTATAAAGCCGCAGACATGGCCATTTCGATTGCGAATTGCAATTGCGAATGCGAAACGCGAAATGCGCAAAATTTCCAGTTCCTCCTCGCGTATTGTTGCCACATATTTCAAGTGTCAAACGAGCAAATTGCATACCATGCTCCCCCTTTCCCCTTTCTCCTCAACCGATACCGAAACTCTATTTACATGTTCTGGTGGGCGTACTTAAGATGCCTGAAATGCCAGCGAGCCGGGCTAACAAGTCCGTGCCAATTTGCTTACCGTTTTCGGATCTCTCCAAATGGTCGCCATGATTTAAAATTCCTTCGGCCGGGGATTCACTCCCTGGAACTAAAACTGAACCTGTTGTCTTGAGTATCTGTAAATGCAATTACTTTTAAAGAAAAATAAACAAATATTGTTTGAGAAGACAGTAAATGATAAATTTTAAACTATTGGAATATTGAATGAATATAAAAATATTTTTTTATTTGGGTATAAAAATGTAATAAAATATTTGATTTTGTTTTATTAAAATATTTAATTTTTTAAAAATTTAATTTTTTTATTTTATTTACATTCAAAATTGTAAAATGTTGATATAAGATCAGTAACTCAGTAAAAAGTGACCTGTTTTCTTTTGTGTTTTTGAGCCAAGCATAACGAAATCGGGAGAAATTGTTTACGGCTTTACGCCCATTAGCGGGGAAATGGAGAAATGGTAAACAACAGATGAGAGCGATTTATCATGGGCGCTGTTCTAAAGGTCTAAGGTCCTGACAGCCCAAGTTCAAAGGATCTTCTGTACCGCCAGCTATTGTGGCCACATGACAGCCCAGGTTGATTTTTAATTTCCGACTTGTTTTTGCCTAATTTTATGCAGCCTCAAGGAGCAAGGATTGCATGACCCATCGTCTATTCCTACGACTGAGCAGCCGCCATATGCTGCTTGAATATTCCATGAGCTGTACAAATTAAAAAGGGAGCCCCAGACTAAACTCTCTAGCCCCTTGATTAATTTAGCGTGCAGAATGATTAAGTACTTTGTGCCGGGGCGGGGAAGGTCCTGCCGGCGGCTCTTTCCACCCTAAAGTTCATCCGGAAGAGAGTCATGTGGCCGGACGCCTCCTCCAAGTGCATCCATGATGGAAACTGCAGCACCAATAAGCTGGAAATTACATTTTCATGCATTAAATGCCGGCTCAGCTTTTTATGGTTGTCACAAATTTACATAAAACCCAATAGCACACCCCCGACTGCTGTGCAACCCTATCTTTCGCTGCACTCAGGAAAACATGGGAAAATATTCAATTCAGATAATATATAGGTAAATCTATTTAATTTCCGATATTTGTATTACCTACTTTACATATCTTTTTATTGAATAGAAATGTAAAATAGTTTACAGGATTTAAGCTGAGCTAAAAATTAATATTGGTATTTATTATAAATGATTTCCTGTAGAGCATTAACTACTAAATTCATTAAATATTTTGTATTAATTTATTTATGTTATTTAAATATTTTTGCAACAGGAGTAACCCCTGTTTTCTGCCAGTTTACTACCTGTTAGCAACCCACTCAATGCGGGAGCTATAATTAATGAGCCACGAGCGTGTCAGAAGGTGAGCAACAACACGGAAAAAATGAAAACAACACAGAACAAAGTTTCCTCGCCATTTCAATTAGGCATAAAAAGTTCAGTTCGATGCAGGGGAGGATTGGGAATTCGACGCGTGCCTCCTTACCCTTCTCCTTCCCCTTGCTAAATTTCGTTACCTGGCCAGGAGCTGCACCCATTTGGGCTCGTCCTTTGGAAAATAATAGATCTGGTAAAAAACACACACTCGGAAAAATATGGAATAAATATATATTTATTCTGAGCTAAAATAAATGTTTTTTAAGGAAAAATACAATAATGATTTGGATAATATTTTCATAACATTACATTTTTGTTACCAAAACAAAAGTATCACTTATTAAATATTCATAATTTATATAAATACCTTATTTTACTGATTCTTCAAATTTGAATTTAGGATTAAAATAAAGGTTAAATTCTCTAATAAATTTGGAAGTGTTATTATTTTTGAATAGAAAACTTTAATAAAGATTTAATAACAATTATTTCAAGTTTTGTATTTTAATTATTTACCTCCTTAGTTTAAGGACTAAATGTGAGTCTAATATTCCAGTGCACCAATAAAAAAAAGCGTTGAAAAACCAACCAGGAAGCAAAGGACGACTCCTGTCTGCGTCTGGGTTTTTTCTTTCGCTGGCTCGTCGAATGAGTCACGTGACGCATTTGCAGCGGATTCGGATTTGCCTTATTTTCGGATGCACAGGCCAGTCGCCATGGGGAGCGTCACGCAACACAAAGTCGCCCTGTCCATACATTAAAATTAATAATAAACGATTTCGGAGTAATAACAATAATTTTACCCGAAATTTAGTGGCCGCCTGCATTTGTCTGTACAATGTGTACATGCAGATGTGTTTTTTCTTTCGGTTTTTGGGGGCCAGGAGTTAGGAGTTTGCTTTAAGTGGGCGTGGGTGCAAATGGCAAACATTTGAACACGCAATGGGGGCCAAAGAGACGGGCAGACATCAGACATCCAAAGCAAACTGCCTCCAAGTTTATGACGTGGGCGTTTCAATTAAATTGATGAAGGGGCGGTGGAAGGCCAATGGAGAGCGGTAACAGCAGGAAGCTCCGACAAGTTGGACACATTTTTTCGGGGGCAGAAACAGGAGGTTAACATTTGTTTTGAGCTCGCCTGTCATTTGGGATTTAGCGATCAGGCTGGCTAAAGCGATTCGGACATGGACTGAAGGAGAGGTGAGTCTAGGAAATTTGTGGGTTTCGAAAGTATTTCGGAACGGGAAATATATAACCCTGGAGCTAAGGAAACGATATAAACATTTTTATAAAATGTTAAATAATTGAGTAAGACCCTGTAATAATTTGGTTAAACTTTAAGTTAAGTTCCTGCTTTTTAATTCCATATAATCTCTATTATATCAACACTTTCTTTGTCTAAATTCCATTTTCTTATCTTTATTTCACTTCATTCATTCAAATCTTCTCAAAATTACCTTTCAATAAAATTTCATTCACTTTTTCCTACACCCTTGCTCCAATTTTAATCAACTACAAACTAGAGATCCAAGATCTACCGACTCATAAAGCCCCCATATTTCGATAAATATTCGAAAAGATTCAATAATTATCGCATCTAAATGCTGTAACCAATTAAACCCATCCACAAATTTCGTTACACATTCCCCACCGAAGCTTCATTAAAAACCAATCAACTCAAGGGGGAAAATGAGTTGGGAAAATTGAAAAACCAAAAATTATAATACAAATGCGAGCGAGCAAATCAAGGAGACAAGCGACCTTATCAAGTGGATGTGTCCAACTAAAAACCGATGACTGTCACTTTATAGGACCGTAAAAATTATACAAATTTTATGACGGCTCGATGACAAAACTGATTGAGGCGGAAAACAAGTTGAATCGGTCGGTGGCTGCCATGCATAATTTAGTCAAATGAGACGCCATTAGCCATTAGCCATCGGCCACCAGATGAAACTAACTGGCATTGAGAAGAATAATTTGAATATTTCGATTTCGAATCAAACACATTTCGAATTTCCCCAGGGGGAGCAACACCTGATTCGTTGTTATTTTTAAACGAAAAATGGACAAAAACTGGACTGAGATTGGCGACTAATTAAAAACGCTTCCATATTTATGGCCACTTTAATGGCTGAGACGACACGAGCAAATGGCAAAGCAACAAAGTTGCTCTCCTCTGGAAATTATTTTGTCAAATTTTTAAAACGACCGCAGGATTCTGGCTTAACGCAAATATTGACCCGATAATAAACTCTTAGAATTTATGGCTCTTTGAGCCGCTGGCGACTTATTTATTTTTATGTGTGCGCCCAACGAAAATCACACAAATTTGCATGCCTCGGCATTTTTCTGTTTCTGTTGAGCCGAAAAATGAAACACGAATTTCTCATTAGGTGATCTCAAAAATAATATTATTGCGGCTCCAATGGGTTTTTTAATTTGTTCGGGGCTCAAAATTATTCCCCGACAGGTTTGCCAACCCCGAATAACTCGTTTAGAATTCATGTATAAAATGTGAATCGGCTAATTTGTGTAAATCGAGAAAAAAGGCGACAAATTTACAAGTCGAATCAGCCCACAAAATGGCCGACGCTCTGGGCCAGCTTTTTATATATTTATTTTTAAGGCCGACACATGGCAATCTGAAGTCAGAGTTTTTTTCGCTTTTGTGCTCTAACCCGAGGGCAATGTACACGCAATGCAAAAAGCGGAGAATCTGCGACTGCAAGTGGGTGCAATGGCTTTTAATGAGCTGGTAAAGTGGATGTAGCTCAACTCTTCTCCTCGCAATCGCCATCTATGGCTGACTTGCACCTGATGTGGAATTAACACCATGAGTTGAGAGAAAATCATAATTTATTTTTAAGAAACTTAATAAAACAGTCATGAAAAATTTCATATATTAGAAGTGGAAATGGATGATATTTAAGGTTCAATTAAAACTAACACTTTTAATATATATTTTTTTATGTAAATGTTCAAATAATGATAAGAAGAAACTCTGAATTAAATGTATGGGAAAATCCTTTTTTATTAAAATCAAACAACAAATATTGTACTTAATTACCTTTAGTATATATATTTTAGAATCTACATTATAATATTTTTTAAATATTACTCCATGGTGATCTGTATAAAATGTATTTAAATTAGCGTTACTCTCACCAAATTAAGTCAAGAGACAAGCACTTTGAACTGGCCTTCAGTGGGTTAATATGCTGTGCACTTGGCATCCAGTGAAGTAACCAGAGCACACCGTCTTGGACATGCAAAGTCATCTTCTTCGCCTTGACTTGACTTGACTCGTGGTCAGTGGCACAGAAAAAAATATTGAATGGATAAAAATAAAATTTGTTTTTTAGAAAAAAAGTGTGTAATATAATTACACAATGTAATATAATAAATTTCATTTTCGCAAACTAAAAAATGAAGTGCCAAACATTTTTATTAATTAGTTTAATGTTAGAAGGCTGGATAACAAACACAAATACTTATTTTTCAGTGCACCTGCAGTTGTCTCGTGCCGGGGCAGCTTCTTCTGTTGAGGCTGATAAAGTTATTGTCGCACCGTGGAGACATTTAATAAATGGCGTAGGCATTAGACCAGCTTCAGTCTCAGCGGCTCTCGAGGAAGACATGGCAATTGCTGGTTGCAGTTGCATGTTGCATGAGCCGGCGATATGATACGTGGCCCAAAGAGGCTGGCCAAAACTGAAAACTGAAGACCGAAAACCAGAGACCAACTCTTGTCGCCCTGGCATAATGAGTGAGTAGCAGACGGAGCAATGAGACGCTACAGACAGTTGTCAACATAATTTAGGCGCATGCAAAATGCCAGCAGCAGCAAGTACAATCTCCATTCCCCCAAATTAACCCATTAAAGTCACAATTAAAAATATGTAGTAAATATTTTTGTTAACATTAAATGGTCCACAATTATTTTACAATTTGTAGATCACTTGATATACTTTTGAAAAATCATGGAATAATAGTTTATTATTAAAAATAACATTAAATAAAAGTATTCTCAGCCTTGGCTCTATTTTATTGCAATTAATAATAATAAGTGTAAAATTAAAAATAATTGCTTATTTAACTTCTATTTTTTATCATTATTTTACCATTTCGGGGCTTGAAAGGGTTAAAGTCGGAGGCCAACTTCAGCCTCAACTTGAGCCCCACTTCATTGGCACTCGGGCACTCGCACTGGCAGTCGTATGTTGGTGTAACATAAGTGCGAAGCACACTTTATTGTATCACAAATGCCATATTTTCTCATTACGATTGGACATGATGCATGTGGAATGCCCACAGGCGACACGCAACTCCTTCGGGGCCAAGTGCGGATTCGTAGTGGATACTTCGGGTGCTGGAGAGGATCGAGAGGATGGAGATTGGGCCTGGAGAGTCGAAATAATTAAATCCGTCAAGTGTTGGCAAGCGAGGCGATCGCCGGAATAGCCGGAAAAAGCGAAAGAGCAACTCGAGCGACCCGCGCATCCAAATGGCAACCTGTCACCCTGGGATATCTGAAGATGGGTTCGTGACACGAAATTTAAAAAAATGATTTAAGAGATAATGTGGCCTTAAATTTAAAATGTTTGTTTTGACAATAGTTTATTATAACTTGATGATTTTAAAAAAATCTTCTTAAGTAATAACTATACCTTAACTAACGTAGGAAAACAAAGTTCTAGATTCCATTTTTAATATTTTCAAGATATTTTCTACGCAGATCCTTAAAAATTAAGATTCTTATTCAAAGTTGTGAATATTTTTATACCCTTTCTAATATCAAATTCCGGAATATCTTAGATCCTTAATTTTCCGTTAGCCCCCACAAATCTCGACTATCGCCACCCACCTCTATAGGGGGATTCATGAAGTTATTCCTTGCTTTATGTCCAGAGAATATCGCACCACATTGAGACCGACCAACCAGCAGCGGATTGATCTTGTTTATGTGAGCATGTTGCACATAAAGCAGACGCCAGGAACATGCAAAACAAGTCAAAAAACGAGGAAAAAGATCAGGGAGTAGAGGAAAAGGAGAACAAACAAAAAAGCGGAGAAAAACCGATACGGAGAGGACACTCAACACGTTGAGAAGTTTATTTGGCACCTGAAGATGATAATCGGTTACAAATTAATTGCAACTATGTTGACATTGTCCAGCCCGCTGGCTGATCTCTTTGGATCTTTGGGAGGAGGAGAAAGAGCAGGATGAGGAGGCCTTTGGACCGGTCAACGGTCTCAATTTATATAGACAGTTGGCAACTGTAAATAAATAAAATTGTCAACGGTCGCCGCCTGCACTTGCGAACTCTTCCACAGATTGCGCCTCCTTGATTGCCTTGCTCTTAAATTGTGCTGCCAACTTTTCAAAAAGTGCAGCAGAAAAAAATGGGCAAAAAGGAAAGGAAAAGCCGAACAAAATCTGCAAATTTACACAGAAATCTGCGAATCCAACGCTTTGGGGATTGGCAAAGTGTTTTACATATACACACTCGTATTTTTCCTTTTTCTTTATTTTATTTTTGTCCTCTGCTCTTATGGAACGCATTGCTTCTGACAGCTCCAGCGGGGGCCGTCATCAGTCGAGTTACTTGTTGTCTACATTCTGGAGCAAGTGGCCCCAGACGAACGTAGATGGTACACTCAGAGAAATAATCAACCTAGAACAAAAGATTTCTTAGGAAAAGATAGCTCATTAAAATAAATACTCATTAAGAGTAAGGATGTCCCTTAAATTCTGATTTTAGTTCAACTTCAGCTAATTTATTACAAAATAGTTTAGAAAAAATAAAAAAATAGATAGAAAACATTTTTAAATATTTTTGTATTTACTTTTTGGGATTGTTTATATAATGAATATTATATCACATCCTTAGACTTTTGATTTTAAATTAGTAAGTAAGTAAATAAAAGATCTATTAAATTATATTGTGATTTTTATCAGATCTTTGTACATGTTAATAATGAATTCATGGATTTACGTTAAACACCTAAGGATTGATCACATATTATAATGAATTATCTTTATTGAGGATTGATCACCTATTATAATGAATTATCTTAATACCCCTTATTTCTAACGGTGTACTTCCAGGACAGTGAGGCACAGGCTGCGTCTGGGGCCCGGCATGCGTAAATTGGATTAATGCATTTGATTCGCCCCAAAAGACGCCAGCGCCAAAAGCCTCAAGCTCGCTGACTTTGAGCCCCAGTCCGAATCTGAATCTGAATCCGAGTCCAAAACCGAATCTGAATTCGAATGTAAGTCTGAGTCTGAAGTGTGACAATTGTCTGAGGGCCCGGATCGCAAGATTTTCCCCTGGCCAGCCGAGCATTGTTCCAATTTGGTTTGTTGGTTAGCAGGGGCACTCGATGTGGTTGGTTATAGTTCCTGCTGGTACGGAGTACAGGTGATATATCAGACAAGTGACGACGGGCGGGGATGGGAGGGGAATCCCCATCCACAAGACCATGCCCCCTACTTCCTTCCTTCACTTCCATCCGCGATGACGTGCAGCGATAATGGAGCTGCAAAGGAATGTTGACGTCTGGCCATTTCAATGGGTGTGGGTGTAGGAGCCGTAGGTGCTAGCATTTCTGGCTTTGAAAAAAATAAAAACCTCTGACTGTCCGACTTGCAGATAAAAAAGGCAAGTAAAAGGTCAAGGATGTCTTAAATGCGTTTGTAGGATTATTTTTTCGTCTTGGATTTAGGGATATAATCCATTTTTTTGCGAAACCCCTTACGCAACTCATTAGCAACCCACTCATTAGGGGCATTCGATGGAAATAAAAAATTCACATCATATTTGCCATAATTTTAGCGCAACGCAGGACACCAAATATGTAAGCGCGTGAAATCCCCAAGCAAAAGTCTGTAAGATTTACTCATACAGTTGGGTTCATATAAATGGTACATGCAAACAAATATTTAAATATTAAAAATATTTTTTATAATATTAAATATCAATATTTTAAAATATTAAATAACAAACATTTTTTTTTTAATATTTAATATTAAAAATATATTTTAAAGAAGTAACTTTTAGTTGAATAACGATAATAACGTTGACAGTTGGAGAAACAAAAAAAGTACTGCATACCTTCTGGAGAAACTATTTTCAATAATATTTCTACCAAAAATTTGACCCTTTTAGATCCCTATTTTTAGCAGTTTCTCCCACATTTATGGCCCTATTTTATTGACCCCACCTGTTTGCATTTATTGAATGCCATAAGAAGTCGCCGCGGACAGGGAGCCATCATCTTTTGCCAAGTTATGTGCGCCTTATTAGCACATCATTTAAGCGAGTTACTCGACACTTCTCCACGTCCACAGTCACATCCACAGCCACATCCACATGAGATACATCCAGATGAGATGCGACATGGATGTGCCACGACCAGGTCCATCAGCCGCGGTGCCTCCACTTCCTTATGGCCAGTCGCTCCTCCTGGCTCATTAAATTTGAAAATATAGCCAGCGTTGTCATATAAATCTTGTTTCCATCAATATTGACCTGTCAATGTCGGTCGCCGCTGCTGTTGGCTGTTGGCCACCGTTTCTTGGCCCTTTGGCCAACCAACGTATCAAAAAGCCAATATAATCACACCAAACGCATCTTGCGTTGCTTGTCGGTGCCCTGGCAATTATTTTTGATTTTTTCTGCGATTTTTGCCAAAGGAGACGACGACCGGGAGACTGAGGACGCACTTGGCCAACGGCCAGTGGTCAGTGGCCATTGTACACTTGCCAATGGCACTTGTGGCCACACTCTCGTGCGTAAGAAGCTGTCAATAAGCAAACAAACGAGCGCAGCAGTCGCAGCTCCTCCGGTTACGCTTTTGTGCCTATTAGTCGCCTCCACCTTCATCGCCCATTGATGTGTCAGGGCATATGTTCTTTTATGTCATCATTTCACAGCTAAGTGGCAGTCGGCAGCCAACGAACCTCCTTCGCCACCTCCTTCCGCCAGCAAGTGTAAATTCAAATGCGGCTTGAAATGCACCCAAAAAAAATAAATAATAAGTTGGAATTTTCATTGTAGAATAAAGTATACCTTAAACATTTTTTTTAAATATTTTAGTATCTAAAACATTTTTATATCATAAAAGAAAATATTTTAACATACCTATCTTTCTTTTAAACTGAAGATAATTATTTTATGTAGTTTCGAATGGTTCTCTTTGTTCTACCTTTAATTTTTCAGCAGCTTTATATTTGGTAATACATTTTCTCTTTAAAAGACCTACTTTTCGTTCGGTGCACTGAATACAAATCAATTCAAGGGGCCTCGCGAAAACAAATACCCAGCAAGCCAATTAGATTTTTCACGCTCTCCCCGTGGCCAGCAAAAAATCGAACGAAATAAAAAAAGGCAGTGCAAAAAAAAGAGAGAAAATCAACAGCCTAATTGACATTTGCAGTGCAAGAATTTATTGTGCCCAGAGCGTACATAAGTTATTCCCTTTGGAAATGAATACATACGGCTGGCTGACAGGAGCGCAGGAGCTGGACTTCGAGCTAGAGTCCGAGTCCGAGTTGGATTGCGGTTGTGGATGGCCGTTTGAAACCGTCCCCGAACCTGGGGACAAACTCTCTTTTGGCCTGCCCGAGCTGCGTGGCCATAAAGTACCCACACTCCGGTGGAAAAGCCATGGACAATCACTAACACTCACCCCCACGCAGCGCCATTCTGCAGAGTCACAAGTGCTCCATTGTATTTGTTGTAGGAGGATTGGTTCCGACCATCCAGCATCCAACAGAGGTGAGTCTTTCCTCGTGAGGAGGGCCAACAAACATCGGGAGAGAATAAAGATGCACAACAAGGAATAATTTGAATCAAATTATCTTGTCAAAAACCATTGACAGTCGATGCCTTGACTAACGATTCCGTAGAATCAAAAAAAATCACCATCCCCATTAAGTCCTAAACAATATAATATTTTAAGACCAAAATAATATTATTTTGTTAAAGGATTTATTAATAATTTAATTTTTCTAGTTAACTGGAATTTTAAAAGAACCTTAATATTATATTTTATCATTATGATTTTCTTATATGCCATCACGCTCTCATCCCCAGTTTTTTACTTAACCCATTGAACGGACTAGAGAGCAAAATGGCAACAAGCACAATAACAACAAAAACACTGTGTCAACAGTAGTTTATTGTTGTTGTTAGTGTCATTTGACTTGGGGGCTGCCTTTTGGGCCATTTTAGACAGTTGGCAGCGCGCTAATTTGTAAGCCTTTACTGCATTTGGAAGCTGATAAGACTCGTAGATTTCGAAAGAAAGAGCCAGCGAAAGAGTACACAGAGAACAACTATATCGAAAGTGGGCTTAAAAGTTTTTATGTAATTTAATTTTAAAATTTAATAATAAGCTTAATATTTTTACAAACTATTTATTTAATTCGGGGACCCCTTATTTGTATTTTAAAATCATAAAACCTTTTTTTTTAATTATAATTGATTAAATTAATATTATCTCTATTTTCAGGATCTCTTAAAAATTTCGCAATATAGTTATATAGCTTATGATCCTCTTTATCTTTCTCTGTAGGAGATAGAAAGAGAGAGCTGCCTGCTGGCCATATTGGTAGAGAAACTTTTTGTTGTTGGGCGTTTGACGATCCACGTTTGATGTTTGGCGGCGACGACGCGCATCACGAAGCCATCAAATGTCAGGCGGTGGGCAGCACCACCATCATGGCCACAAGTGAGGTGGGGAAGGGGGAGGGGGTGCGCCCATGGGGCACAGGGGGTTGGGTGGGTGGAGGAGGGCGGCATGGTGGCCATTAGCTAATGTCATGTTGGGATTAGGCGATGCAGCGATTAGGAGGTTTGTTTGTTTTAGCTCTAAAAAGAAAAGTTGCACTTCCTATACCAAGCATAAATTTAGTAAAAAGGGCGAACCAAAGGGTTAAAAGTAATAAAAATTTACCATAGTAAAAAAACAACTGGTTAGGTTTAAAAATGTGTTAATAAAAAAGAAAAAAAATTCTTCGGGACTTAAATATTGATAAAAAAAAGTAGGTTTAAAGAAATTAGAAATAAAAAGGACAAGGGAATTTAGGTATAAAATTAAAAAAATTATTTTATTTATTTTCAAAAACCTTTGTTAAAAAAACTCCTTTTCTTTGGAATTGTATTTATTAGATTTTATTAATTTAGATCCAAAATTAGAAATCCCTTAGCTATAGTTAAGATAGAGCACAAGTAATGCCGGAAAAAAATGTGCTTATATCACTAAAGTCCCACCTGATTAGTTGACGTTATTAATGGTCTACCTCTCGTACGAAAGCCCAAGTGTTTTTGATGCATTTTAAAGCTGTCCACATATCCGCCTCGGGGCGAACTGCACTTGCTTGTCCGAGTATGATTGCCAATAAAAATACCAAAAGATGCCGTGCATAAATTAGCGACTTTAATTGCCGCAACTAGAGGCGCACACCTATATGGACAGACCAGACTCACACATTGACAACGACTTAATTACGCCAAAATCAACGAGCAATTGCCATCAATAACATGGGCTATTAATATTCTTCCACCGCCGAAGCTTGTTTATTACCACTTTAAGCCACAATTAAACAGTGAGCCAAGAAAAACAGGCGACAGATGACGCGGCGGCCAATAGCGAACACGGCAAAACAACAACGCAACTTTTAAGCCACGACGAACTGTGTCTCTTGTGTGCTTGGCAAATAAAAATTTGTAGTAATAGCAAAACTATGTAAATAATCAACAACAACAACATCTCCGGCAGAGGCAGAAATGCGTGTGTGATTCATGTTCAGTGCGAAGCAGCCAGGTGGAGATTGCCATACTGCCGCTACACTGAAAGAAAGTATCACCTAATTAATAATTAATTTTTGAATAATGTTGTATTTTTCTACTATTTTTGGAGATCATAGTAATTTAATTTTAGTATTATTTATTTTTTAATTTTTTATCCAAAATTGCAATATTAACATTTTTCAATTAGATGAACAAAAATAAAAAAAAATCAATGAATAAATTATTTTAATGATAAATATATTTTTTTGGCAAAATAAACATTTAAAGCTAATTTATAAATTTACAAAATACTATAACCTTATTCAGATTTTTGTTCAAATAAAAAATATATTTAAATGTAAATTCTGGTTGCCAATAAATCGAATACATTTTTTAAAAATAGCCAAATAAAGCTTAAAAATTATTTTTAAAATTTTAAAAATAGAATAGAATCCTTCAGTGATTTCTCGTAGTGCGTCTTGGCCACGCTAAGAGTGGGCCATGGCACGAGCCGCGGCCAAAAGTGGGCAACGCTTGGAAAATCTCGCACTAGTTTTTCCAGCCTGCGCGCGTTTGTAATGCGAAACCAGCGCCGAGCGGAAATGCAAATGAAATTAATGTGCTGACAACTCGGGCGCGCATGCGCGTTGACACCTTCGAAATAGAGAGATACCATGCCAAAGGGGGCAGAGGATTGGGATCGGGATTGGAATGGGCTGCTAGGACTGGGACTCGGACTGGGATTGGGCAGTATGTGGTCCGGTCCGGGAGAAATTACAATTACACATGGCGGCATGTGCCATATTTCTGTTTCTGTTTCTCCCGGGTCGGTGTATAAGTATATCCGACTGTGGGTCGTCTTGTCGTCAGTCTTGTCGCTATTGCTGATGTCGCATGTTGCCGTTGCAATTGCAGTTGCAGCTGAATGTTGCTGTTGCCATTGCTGTTTTCGTCTGGTTAAACAGGTACTACGGACTTACCAACTACACTTGTTAACATGCCTGCAGAGCATTGCCCTTAAGACTCGAATTGGGCGGGGAAACTAGGAAGTGGATGTGTAATTATACACACAAGATGTCTGAAGTGGGTAATTTATATTGGTTACCTATATGTATAGGAGAAAAAAAGAAGGCTAATTTTGTAACAAAATCTTTAAGAAATGAAATATATTAAAAGAGTGTTTCAATATTAAAAGCCACTACTACATATTGAATTACTTTGATTTTAATATCTTCCTATTTGTACATAAAATCGGAAATAGGTTTTTATTTTATTTAGTTTTAATGAATATATCGATATAATAAATAACAACATTTTATCGTGTCGTAATTGTTCAGTAATTATTCTTTTTTAAAGCTTTTATAAAAGTTATTGGTATATGAAAAAGTTCTACAGAACATAATATTTACTAACCAAAATGATCAAACCTTAATTATTTAAGGGCCTCATTAAGAATTTTACCACTCCTGTGTTAATCAGAAATCTTCTTGCTTAAAATCACACTTACAACCCAACAATTAATTTAGATAATGCCTCATAAAAATAGATCTTAAGTAGTAAGTACTCGTTTAAATTCTTAGGCTCGATCACCTGTAGAGTCCAAAGGCCTTTGCCTGCCAACTCATAAATATGCATTATCTGGGGAGATGAGAACATGGCGCATTGACAGCCACTAATCAACACTTGGCATGTCCTGCTGGTCGTCCTGCCGATCAGCCACCACCTCCTCCTCCTCCGCCACCCATGACATAAAATAAATCAAACTTCAAACGGCGCGACACTCGGGTAGAAGCAAACACCTTTCACCCATAAATGGCCCGACCAGTTGACCATAAACCTCGCGGATGAGCGAGTGTGTTGACGCACTTGCCTCCTAATGATAACATTAAAATTGTGTTAAGAAATTAGCAGAAAGGGGAGCCCGAGGGGGGACTCTCCGGACCACAAGTCGTAAATCATGAGCCGCGACAGCACCGAAGGAGATTCCTAGAGCCAGCAGCATTTTCACATTATGCGATAGCGAAATGTGCACGTCAATTAAGATACGCCGAGGAATGCCATGCGAAAACAGACGAGGACAGGTGGAATTGCATATAGGGGGGCTTTGCAGGCTGGGAGGGGGAAAAGCTGCTCCTGCAAACCAGAAGCTTGTCTCTGGCACTTTTGTCAACTTACTTAACAGTTTTTACGCCTGTCAGCTCGTAAATCTTCGGCCAGCGAGGCCATTGTAGGAGACTCGAATCCTAGCCCGTGGACCGGAATCCTCAGCTGGGCTAATTTAAATTAAGCTGCACTGGGGGAAATTCGTACCTACATTGGGGGAACCATAAAAGAAGTTTGATCTCAAAATAGAGCTTTAAAAAATATCGACAATATATCTCTTAATATCTCTTAAACGTCGATATTATCGAATCTATGTTGTCAATCATTTTCAAGCTCTATATCAAATGGGAAACGTTTAAGGGATCAACAGTCTTCTGTAGCCTGAATTTATAAATAAATTAAAACAATAATAACTTCTTAGCATTAAAGATCCTTAGAATTTAATGCTGTAATTTTAAACTTTATATATATATTTTTTCCCAGTGTTCCACAGGCAATAACTGCCACTGGTAGCCCTTTATTAAAAGTCAATAAATTAATAAATTATCGCATTAAAATAAATTGCATCTAAATGTTCTAAGTTGCACATTAATTAAGCAGATTGCTTGATTTATTGCCATATCAAGTGTCGTCTTCGGACTGCTGGGAAGGGGAAGCTAGTCCTCTGCACTTGGCTGATTTTTATCATCATCAAGTGACGATGATGATGATGATCGAGTGAGTGCTGCAGTTCCCCCTCGAAAGGGCCTTGCCCATCATCGTCTGGCCTCACATTTTATGTGTCCATTTACGTAGCTCAAATGGTAAGCATTCTAGGCATCCGAAGAAAGAAGAACCAGAGGCAGAATCTTCGCAGAATCTGCCTCTGTCTTTGGAACTTGTCTTCGAGATCCCTTTGCGATGTCGTGTGCGTGCCAATTTCCCGCTTATTAATAAAGATAAATAACTTAATGATTATTGCGTTTAAAGTGTTTAATTTCGCAGACATTCAGGCGGCGCTCTATTCAATGCCATTCCTTCTGTTTCTACACGATGATGATTGCTAATGGGATGTTATTGAAATGAAGCAATTAACTGGCGTGGGCTTGAAGATTATTCTTTACACTTGAGAGCTTTATACTAACTACTAATAAATTCATTTATTTTGCATTTAATTTGAAAGGGGATCTTAGTTTTTAACCTATCCCAGCTGCACCCACAGATTAAACCTGTAGTATATGGCTATATCCTTGAGACTCTTCGACTGTTTACTCTTTTTTAGCCAACTTCCTTGCCAACTTGGGCCTGTCTGTCTGTCAATATGGGCACTAAAAACGATTATTTAACAACTGTTTAAACAGAAATTTATGTTTATTAATAATATCAACAGCATTTTGCCGGTGGTGCTCCGCGGAGAACGTTTAATCAACGCGCTGGCAACTTTTGGGCAGAGCCTATGAATCAGCCAGACGGATCAAGATCAAGTGGAGCAGGAGTACGAGTACCAGGCCCAGACTCAGACTCAGACTGAAGTTCAGACAGAGACGAGGGCGTCTGTGGACGTTTTTTCATTTCGTTTATTTCGCGCACACTTGGCCATATATATAATTTTGCGGTGTAACAAGTTTTTTCGCCGTCTGACAGCAGCGGAGGAGTCGCAACTAAAGCTAAAATGCGAAAAGTAAAAAGTAAAAAAAACAGCAGCAGCAGCGGCAGAATTCTTGTTTCCACTCGAGATGCTGGAGATCTCTGGAAACAAAAATTCAAGGTTAGCGGCTGAGAGAAGCCGAGAATTGAGAACTAAAAGGCAGCGGCACCCAACACCAGACCTTAACCCCTTCGTGGCCGAATTGAGGTGGGTGGACTTGGACCAAAAGATAAGTATTTCAACAATCCAACAGCTATGTCCAGGTAAATATCTAAAATAAAAGGTAAGGTAACACATTGAGGGATGCTGTAATAAGGACTGTCACATTCGAATTCAATTAGATCTTTGATCGCCCCACGTTGGGCGCCAATATTTGATTTAGGCATTTAAAAGTAATTCCAAAAATTCAATAAATTTGTATATGTTCAAAAAACAATACTTTTTATGAGAACTACAGAAGTCAAAATTGATTTTTTACATTTATGCAATTGTTGATCCCACGTTGAGCGCCATAATTTTGTTGTAGGGCATTTTAAAACAATTCCAAGCATAAAAAAAATAATAAATAAATTTGTTTTAAGTTTCTGAACGACTAAATTTTAATTTAGTTCAACAAATGGGAAACAATTAAAAAACTTTGACTGTAAACATAATGGGTTAAAAAGGGGAGTAAGGGAGAGGCTCCCCGCTCTTACGGACGGACATTCAACAAATGAATTTCATTATATTGAACGCATTCGTGCATTTTACCGCACACGTCGGCAGGCCCATGGATGCAGAAATGCAGAAAGGTGCAGCCGAGGGACTTGTAATCAGTTGGCAGGCGAACGCATAAAGTAATTGCTAACCATTTGCGTTGGCACCGCCGACAAGGAACCTCGAACGGAGTACGGCCCCACCTCTGGGTTCCAGATCCCCCCGCCTTATATACCCTGGAACACCTATATATTGTAGCCTTCTTGATCCTTCTTCTTCTTCTGCGCGGGCGTTCATTAACAGCAACCTGTTGAGTGTTGCGGCCAGGGCGACAAACGTTGCCTATTCGGGCAGTCGAGTGGAGTGGCGGAGCCGCAACAACAGAATAAAAGAATCAAGTGCGGATGCCAAGGAGAATCGAATACGATGTTCGCTTTATCCAGCTCAGTTATGATAACTTTAAAATTTAATATGATTAATATTATTTATTCTTCAAGAAGCAATTAATGAATTTCTTAAAAATTTATAAGTTTTGTAGAGGTTACCAAAAATCTCTTTCATAAAACAAAAGAGAAAATGGTATGCAAAAAAATATATATATATTATATATATATATATAAAATATCTTTTTTCTTAAAATAATTATTATAATTTAAAATAAAAATATTTATAGCAAAATATAATACATTTATAAATATTTTTAATATTTATTCAGCATAGTTTTTATATCTAGAACTCCTTGGGTCACAAGTACCCCCAGAATACCCTCTCTACTCCTCGTATCGGGTGTACGGCGGAAAAACCCAACAAAGGCAGAACCTTTAGAATTAATAACCAGTCGGGCTTTTGAGTCTCTGTCTGAGCACGAGCTGCTGCCGCATTAATCAAGGCAGCAACAAGTGGCAAGACGACGCAAAGGCTAAGAAATCGAAAGTCCGGCACACAATGCACTTGTTGTGGTGCAGGCTCACACACTCGGGCCATCGACTGCGTCCAGAGCCCTGGGTAATTGGCCAAATTGACGTTTATATGCGAGGACCGAGTCGCAGGTTTATGGCCAGGATTATAGCATTGACAGTCCGCGCCAAAAGTTCATGCACAACAGGAAGCCACACCATCGGGCGGCCTTTAAGCCCAGCGAAAAATTTACGTGCCTAAAACTTGTATTTTGAAACGGCCACGAAACGATTTTTAGCCTCTGCAGGCCGGGCTCTTTGGGCAGTTTTAATTAAAATGCCATAAATTCGTGAAGAGGAAATTATCATTAAAATTCCCCCGAAGAGGAAAGACTTAAAAAAACTTAATTTCTTCCTTATGCATGCGAGCAGGTTGGCAATTCCTGTTGGCAAGGTTGCGCGAGAACTTCGGTGCCTTAAAGTCAAGGCAAAACTTTGAGAATGAAAAGGATGGGATGCTTTCTACAGATAGCGAGGGGATTTAGGAAGTAAACTTAATCCAAAGAGGAAGTAAGTTTTCGGGTGAAAATATTCCGAGCTTATTTACTTAGCCTATCTTGTCGGTTAATCGAAAAGGTTGGTGGATAAACACAATAAGATACGATTTGTATTCTGTATTCTGAAAAGTTGGGGATAGCTTTAAAAGATGGTAATATTTCTTTTTCCGGATTACATTTTTAAAAATATAAAATATAAATACCTTTATTTATATTTTATAAAATATTTTAATTTGGCTAACCAGAACGGGTAATTTTTCGAAAATCTCCTCCAAAGTACGTTTATCCTAACCTTCAAAGTAGTAATGTATATCTTTAACAGCACTACTAATGCTTTAAATAGCTGAGTTCCCAACAATTTGAGGCATTCTCGAGTTAGCCAACAGGTTGCATTTCTATTCGTCTCCGTCTCCGGCGATGATCACCTTTCCGATGAACCCATAAAGATTGCCGCATCGCTTTATGAAATATTCCCCAGCCCGGCCAGGTTGCATCTCGGACTTAAAGTCAAAGACTTATCCGCAGGTAGCTGCGATGCGGGCGCAACACGAATTACATACATCAAGCACTAACTACCGACTTAGAGGAGCTCAGTGGATGGGAAGCCGGTGTACGTAATCTGCAGCCGAAAGCCCAAACCACGTACGCATATATCTCTTCTTGACCGATAAGGTGGGGAAGTGCCGGAGGAGCTGGCAATGCACTTGGAAAAATATTACAGCAATAGAAAGTGCATAGGTATTTTAAAAACAAATATTATAAATTATTCCTTTACTGAAATACAGACCGAAATTTGCTCATATTACTTAAATTAACGCCAGATAATAATAAACATATTTTAGAGTTGATATTTTATATTTTGTAATATTTATATTGGCTCTTGTGACAATGAAAATTATACTACGATTACCCTAGATATCAGGTTATTATTATTTATAGGTATAATATAAACATAAATATAAAACAAATAATTATAATTTGTAAATAAAGCCTCCTTTTTTCTTTTCGTGTGATTAGAGATGTTCAATAATGTTGCCACTTTTGTTTTGTAACCTGTCGAAGGTGTTGAAGATGATCATCGCACTTCCTCGCTCGCTCGCACTTGGGACAATGAGTTGCACAAATGTACGGGCAGAAACAACAACAAGGGGAGAAGAAGAAGCATCGCGGGCAACAACAATTGAGCCGCCATCCGCTGATGATCATCGCCGGCCAAGTACAATTGCCACCATAAAGCCCCAGCCCGCCGACCTCATCCTCATCCCAAGACTCATCCATCGATCGGATCGTCTTCTCACCGTCGTCGTATTCGGTCTTCTTAACCCCCATTCCCCGTTTTCCACTTGGCTCTGGCGATTGCCGCGATCAATGATCGCAATTCTCCGGTCTCCGGGTCTCTCTGCAGTACTTCAATTCTTCTGGACGCTCCGCTCCAGACCCTGAACGCCCTCCTCCACCGACTGGCGATGCCACTTGTACACTTGTTGCTGCGGGTCTGCGGTCGCTCGCATTTCGGTTAATTTTGTTTGATACTCTATCGAAGGGTAGTTCTGATTTGCTACTATAAAATGATATATGTAATATTTTATATAATATTTAAAAACCCACCCATAGTTCTAAAAATTATTCTACAAACAAATATCCTAAATTTTTAGAGGAGTGATATTACTAAGAACAAATAAATACAAAGAGTATTTCCCATTCAATTTGCCACACATTCCGTATCATCCGCACTCTATAGAGGGGCTTCCACTTGAGTCTACGCATTCATTTGCGGGCTCATTGTGGCTGGACGTGGACTTGGCCTCAGCTGGCCAGAACAGAACAAAACCGAATCGAAGAGCGTCTGGTTCTTTGGGGTCCGGCCAAGTGACCGCCGTCGACAGCACCCTCACCCTCATCACTTAACCAGGGCCCTTTTGTTCTTTTTCAGCTTTTATTTATTTTAAATTCATTTCTTTCGGGGGCTCTCCTACACACACAAAACACACTGGCCTGTCCGGCCAGTTGATTTTTTTAACTCGTTAAAACGCGCCTGGCTCAGAGAATCGCACTCGGAGTGTTGAGGAGACTGAGAAGACTGGAGACTGAGACTAAGACCTCGACCCAGGCATGGAGGCATTCTTTTATAATTCCATTTCGCGAGAATTGCCCGTTGCGCCCTTGGAGTCTGCGCACAGAGAAATCTTCCAAGCTGCAAAGTTATAATCTATCCGAACTGGTTGAATTCCAAAGTTTAGGCATTTTAAATTTAATGTTACTTTACTGTTCAAAATAAAATATTAATTAAATATTACGAAAGTAGTGCTATTATTTTAAATTAGCTTAGAATTATTTATGTTTATTTTGTTGTGCGATCAATATTTTAATTTAAAAAAAAGCCTGGTGTCAACATCTTTACAGATTTTGTAAAAGTTTAAGTACCATTATGTTGTGTTTATTAATACGAAATGCAGAAGAAAATTTAAAAATCGGACAATCTAATAAAAAGTTATAAGCAGGAAATGAAATGGCCGCTAGGTAGAGCCAGTAGCTTTGACAACTGCATAAATTATATTCCAAATATTAAGTTCTAAGCTCAAAATAAATATTTTAAAGACAGGTTTTCTTCGATTTGGTGCTTTTATTTCTCACAGTGTAAAGCTGGGGCACGAAGTCGTTTCTGATTCTCAGCCCAGACCTCTGCGTTCCACAGAATCTTCTCCGCCGGTTCGACCGCATCGCATCGCATTGTGTGTAGAATGTGTGTGTGTGGTGTGTGCGTGGATTATTGGTTCGCATCTTGGCCTGGCCCGAAGGCGAGTGGCAAGTACCTGTTGCCGTGGCTCTTTGTTGTGGTTTCGCTGGATGGATAAGGTGGACCCAGGGAATCGGAATCGGGATCGGGGGAACCGGGAATGGGGTCTCGAACGTGCACCGATCTCGTTGATTCGCCTCGCCCTTCGCCTGCACTTGGCCTTTATTTCTACCCTCCTACTTTGTTTAGGAGCGTTTTCGTTTAATGTTGGGTAATAATATTATGCCATGACCCTGCCCTCGGTTCTCGGTTCCTTTTTTCGGTCTCAGCGGCAGGTTCACGACTGCGTTTATTTTTACTTTTATGCAGGTACAGGTGGAACCCGCGTTGGATTACGATTACTCGGGGAATTCTATGAAACCGAAATTGAAATTTCAATTTTTTCCGAGACCGCAAATATGCTTAGTGGGCAGTTTTGAGGGGAACCCATTTCGAAAAACCCTCTTGACATTTTTTCTCGACGTTCCAATTACGAAACGCAAACACTTGGCACTAATAAAAACAAAAAGTATTATAAACAATTGCTGGGCGTACTTAGAAGTTCGGCCCACACATGCGACTTGTCAGCTCAATTAAAAATCAAAAAGCCAAACTGTTGACACATCCCCAAAAATGGGACGAACTCTTCTGGTCGAGTATAAACAAAAATCTCGAGTGCGAAGACATTAGAATAAATCAGAATGCCAAGCAAAAATAAACAAATATGGAGCTAGGGAATTGAGAGCTTGTGACTGACAAGTGACCGTGACATGATTTCCGTATGGAAACTGCGCCGAAAACTTAAGAATCTTTTCAAGCTCGGTGGTCTTCACTTATCCAAGCTGATGATAACTTCCCAGATTGAATTGTTTCTGGGGTGTGAAAGACAAATCGATGGCGGTTGCTTTTAGATCTTCAATTTCCAAGCTCATAAATCACCGTGTAAAAGAGCATAAACTTTGACTAATGAAAGGGTTAATGGATCAATCTGTAAGAAGTAAGGCAGTTAAAAGACCACCTAAAATGAAGAGATGTCTAAGTAGGGAATTAATGGTGGGTTCTCTTTGCTAGTAATTAGTAACTAAATAAGTCGCACAGCATTACTACGTTTCAGAAGTGAATACTGAAGTAAGAATACATGATTAAATAAATAATCTTAAGTAAATAATATTATAGCTCAATTTTAAATTTTTAATGTTATATTATTTGGAAACAAAGTCACTTAAAAATTCAATTACTTTTAATTCTAGTTAGAATTTCAGCAAATAAATTTCCTCAGTTAAGTGCAACCGATTTCAGAGATCATGGAATGAGACTTCGCCCAGCAGGCAGACATCAAGAGCTATTACTATTATTAGGCCCCTGCCCCTGCCATCAGCGGCAGTTAAAGCTAATAAAGCCATTTCACACCTGCCTGCGAAAATGAGTGCAGTTTGGCCCCATTTACTCGTTACAGATTGCTTATAATTAAATTATAATCAACCCCGTGGCGGCCCGGCCCCAAAGACAAAGAACAGGATCTCCTCGCATCTGACATGCATCTAACAAGCTCGCCAGCTACGAGTATCTAATCAACGTACAACGTCAAAACATCAACACCTCAAGTAATCAAAATCACTTTAGAATTTCAAATCAGACGATGGCCCGGGGAGTTGTGGATCGCTGACTTTGGCTGTGGCTGTGGCTCCTGCTCCATCAGTCCGTCGTCAGTCAGTCAGCCGGGACATTCAGCCCGCCCAGTGGCCAAGTGGCGTTTAGTGGAGCACTGCCTCCCCGTCTTGGATTCTCCATCCTCTATCCTCGGCATCTCATCTTCATCATCTGATGGTCCCATCCTGGGCACGCAAGGAGAAAAAACTAAGATTATTCAAATTTAATGGACGAGGAGGCAGCAGAGAGCATGGAGCGTCACGAGCAAAAGTGTCTTCAAAGGCAGGCTCAAAAAATTTGACACTGAGAAAATTGTTATCCCTTTAGAATAATTAAAAGCAATGGACTTACAATTTTAATATTTGGGATAATTAAAAAAAATCAAGAACTCATTTTTAGTCATAAATATGGGTAAATAGAAGTAAAGAAATAAAAAAAATATTATAAAGAGGTAATTAAAAATAAGTTATAAAAACATGTACATTTACTTTAATAATATTGATGTACTTTATTTTAGTATGCTAATAATGTATAATATAATATTTACAATATATTTCACTAATTTTATAAATCTTTGGTATACTATAAATTAATTTAAAACATTTTAAAAAGCTTTTTGCATTTCATTATTTAATATTGTAACTTAAAATATTTTTATTACATACAGTTTTCTAATTTTCTAAGTGTGCACTGACTGTGAGCGACTGGACTCAAGCTTGTCATCATGATTGATACGTTTGATGGATTGATTTGAGTGGATGCGGTGCGCCAATGTCCGAGAGACTTGCCGAGAGACTTGCTGATTGATCGCGGCGCGTTGATTACAATCGCAGTTGCAGTTGCACTCGGAACTCGAGACTCGAAACTCCACATAAACACAACGCACACGCTGCTGGGAATTCAATCAAAAGTGTCAGCGCCAGTTGGTGGAAGACATCTAACTGGGATTTGAGAACTGGGAGCTGCACTAACTAGCCCGGAGGCTATGCCTATCTGAACCGATCTGAGCCCATACGATCCCCAATGCGAAACAGGTACTTTTCGCGCTTTTCGATGCGATACGACCATGATGATGATGATGATGAGGACTCTGCGATGACGATGATGGCGGCAAGTGTCTGTTGTGTCTTTTAGTGCCATGTTATATGCCACCTTAATGATCTTGTCTCGGCCAGGCGAGGCGACTCTGCAACATTTTGACCACCAACGGCGCCTTTATTGACTTCACAGTCCCGTCTCGCGAGTCCCGAGATCTCTAGTCCCCAGTTCCGACTCTCGGCTTTTGGCTCTTTCGACTCTTGCCACTCTCAACTGGGTGGCCCAGACTCAGAGCCGAAGTTGGGCCTATTAAGTCATAGCTTCGCTCATTTCAAATCACTTCACAGCTGCTAAATGGCAGTGTTGAGAGCCGGACATCAGAAACATTTAAAAAAATATTGCAGATTAATTTGTATACTAAAATCATAATAAAATAAATAAAACAAGAATTTGCAGGCATAATATTTATTACAAATTTAAAAGATACGACAAGAAATATGAAGGTTTTCATTATTAAGTAAAATATATTTAAATTCGTTAATATTTAACCATTAGTTATATTTTAATATCGGAATATAAAATATCTTAATATTAATTTAATTTTAGATTAGCTAAAAAACTGCCAGGCTGTCAACTCTGCTTTGCCCAGCCCATGAATAATTGGCCGTCGTCTATGCCTCATTTGGATTATGTTGTACGATTTTCACAATGAAAAATTGCCAATAGCCGCGAGACAATAGCCATATTATAGAGAATCCAGGCTTATGTTAATTTTAAGTTTGTAACTTTTAAATGGATTTTAATTAGCTTTTTTTGCGCGAACGTTGCCATGTAAAGTACATGCGGCACTTGTCGGCCTTTCCCAAAAACTCCCTTTGAACTCCGCCGCTGTGTAGAATATTGAAATTAGTTCAGACTGTTTCTTGTAATACCAAAAAAAAAAATCAGTTTCTTCATTCATTTGCTCGACCTGATTGATGGTGTTTTAATAGAGCGTGAAAAAAGCGTGTATTCTGGTGTTTTTGGCAATTGAATGTACTCTCGCAGGCACCTTGCATTCGCTGCGGCTCACCCGGCGTATGATTGATAAAGCTGGGCTAATTAGGCACCTTAATGATCTCCGGAAATTTCGCTGAGAATCTCTGTAAGCTGGCGGCAAAGTGGAGCACATACACAGCAGGGTGGATTTATGTAAATGAGGGGAATTCTCAAGAGTTCTGAAGAATTCTTTGGGAAATTGAGATATGGCCTGCGATGGGCTGTCAGGTACCGCTAAAATGTATCCCAAATATCTGGCCGCAAATGAACACACAACAGATTCTTTAATTTCCAAATGTACAACCTGTTGCAACTGCAGTGCAGAACAAGCGCCAAAACGAAAGACTCGGGACACGAACTTGTCTTACACAGCGACAACAAAAAGCAGCCAGCGCGAACAAGGCAGAAAACAACAGAATCCAGGGAGTTAAGTCAAGTCAAGTCGGGTAAGGTAAGGTAGTAAGGTAAGGCGGCCCCGAAAAACTTTACGTAATTAAGCAAAGAACGTCGCGCTAATGTCGCACATAAGTCACACGGAGCACTCCCGCCAGCAACAACAACAGCCAGGCGAACAAAACGGTTAATGTTTTCCCCCCACTCGCCGCCCCTGATCGACCGTCCCTCCCCCAACTGTTTTCCCAAATTTGCCTGCCAACTAAATACCAGCAGCTAACCCAGAACACTGCAATGAAATAGGGGGAGAGAATTTATGAATTAATTAATAATAGTCAACATATCAAATAGCTTATAGAAATAGATTGTAGTTTTAAAAAAATATTAAGTTCACATTTCTCATTATTTATTTAAGTGCATTTATTAATTTTATTAATTAGTTTTATTAAATTTACAAATCTCTGGTGCCAAAAAAAAAAAATAATATTTAAAAAAAATGTTTTATCTTTTTTAATTGTAAAGTGACTTTCTGCACCAAATGAGATTTTTATTTTACCTTTTTTTTACATATTTAAGAAGAGTTTCGATGATTTCCTCCAAGTGTCCTCCAATCGCAGTTGTTGTTGCCGTGTTTTGTGGCCCCGACTCATTCACGCGAATTTGTTTGGCAATTGAACTTGGCTTTGGAAACATTTCGTTTGAATTCGATTTTTTCGGGACCGCCAGTCGGCGTCTCAGGCCAACGCGTTTTTGATTAGCTTTCCGCATTTTAGCGGCATTTGGCACTCAGTAGCCCCGCGGGAGAAAGAAGCTGAAGTGCTGGGGTAAAAGGTATAAAAAAGGAGTCAAAGCTGCAGACGACTACGACGATGGCCAAATGTGATGCTTATCAGGAATCACGAATATTTGTTTGCTGCAGCAGCCAAACAAACCGAAGAAGTTGTGTTCGAATGGTTTTTCCACTTCCCCAGGAGGAGTCGGGGGATGCCACTGGACTGAAGACTGAAGACCGAAGACTAAAGACAGCGAATCATTCCTGCAGGAGCCAGAAATCCCAAACTTGACTCACGACGCATTTTTCTTGCAGATATTAAGTGTTCGGCTATCTATATATTTAATTTCAGTGAACGGCGTCAAGTGTATCGAATGGCATTTGTAAGCGGCAAAGTCACAACGGCTTGAATACAAATTCGCAATGCTCTTTTCAAAGGCAGAAAGTTGAATAAAAGAATTCCATAAACAAGCATCAAAAAATTCTCATTTAATTTTCATTTATTTGGGGAGTATATAATTTGCATTTAATTTTTTAAATTTAAAAAAAATTGCCAAGAACGGTTTTTTTTTCAATAGTAAGTTTTTTTCAAATCAAGAATTACATTTTATTGTGTTAAGTATAAACATACTTAGGTCCTTATTAAATATAATTAAAGAACCTCTATAATTTTATCCGCATCTTTCATATTTTGTAAAAAGTATTAGTGCCACAAAATAATTTTCAAGTAAAACTATTTATAATCCGAGTTTAAATTCTTTATTCGATTTTATTTGATTCAGATTTCTACTCCCTCGATATGCAATTATTTTCGATTAAGTTTTTGCTGTTTCCGAAACACATTGGGTTTACAAACTCAACAACTAAACCGTTTAACCCTTACGGACCAGGCGCAAAGTGGAGATTATTCAAACAGTTGCATAAACAGTTGGCAGAGCTTTATTGGCGCCCGAGCGTGGACACCCACACAAACCACCGAAATTGTGGGGCAAAAAATATAATGCTAGTGGTGCGGGTGGTGCTGCTTGTGGCGTTGCCACATCGTCGCCGAGAGCGGGAAGCGTGGGCGATGGCGAATGCGAATGCGAATCCAGCGGGGGCCTCTTACAAATGATTTTGCCAAAATATTCAACGTATGCATATTTTTTATAATTTTCACAAATTGATAAACAAAATTGCAAGTGATTTTTCATTGTTGCGCCGACACAGTCGCGAGATCGTGAGTCACAGTCACACCAGCGGGATAATTATGATGCCAGATAATGCGATATGGAGTGCCATACGTATTTCCCGCTCATTTCTGGCACTCGCGATTTCATTTGGCCACACGACACAGTGACAGTCAGTCTGTGACAGCTGCATTGGACTTGCATTGGACACTCGGAAAATCGAGGAAACTGTAACTGCCTGGCGCCCTCCTTTTGTCGGGTCTTTCAACTTTTGTCGCCGTGATTTTTGCCTCCCCCTCGGGTGGATAAAAAAACACTCGGAAAAAATCTAGACAACAATATTGAATTTAAAAAAATTGGGTAATAGATAGGGAGACACAAGACCTAGAAGAAAATCTTTTTATTTGAAACTTTCTCTCTTTTTTTATTAATATATATTTCTATATTAAAAATCCAGTTTAGTATAGCGATTCTTAGAAAAATTCGTACCCCTTTGAATCATTATAGAATATTTTGGCACAAGAGTGAATAATTTCTTTAAATTTTTAACTAATTTTAAGTAAGTAATGAAGCTCAGTAAAAATAAAATATATTATTTAATTCAAGTGGAGTTTGTGGTCATGTGGGTTCCTTCGACTGCACTCCACTCATAAATGCCGACCATTGTCTGTGGCCGAGCTGCATTTTACGAGCGGCTTTGTTTGCGCTTTGAGAATTATTATGTCATAAATTAATAGGCGCAATTTTTACTACCTATGGGGGACACTTTACATACCCCTAGATACTCGCGTACAATAAGGGACACTTGGCTAAGTGAAAAATGCTCTGCTGGCTCTGCATTAGCCTAATTCCTGGCGATTTCCATGTGTTACACGGGGCACCGATACCATCGAGTGGTCGAGAGGGAGTGCCGGTGGCCAGATGAAATTGTATCAAAATTATAAATGGCAAATCCAAAATGAGATAGCGGGAAAATGTGCCTGGGCTTTTCTAGATTTTTTTGATAAATATACTTCTATTAAAATTAAAGTGGTTTATTATTAAGAAAATAAATTCTAGCATATACAGCTAAACTCTTGGCATAATAAGAAAAGGAGATTTTTTACAACCTCATGATTTAACTTTATATACTCAAATTATATTTAAAAGTGTTTAAATTAATCCCGAATCAGTTCCTAATTGCTCACTTTATGTAAGCGCTGATTCATTGACCCATAGAGCGAAAAACTAAAAGAGTTTTTATGCAGTTTTAACCTTTTATACCGCATTTCAACGTCATCCACACTTTGCATGTTGTTTCTATTCCGTAGTTGAAGCCGCGGCTGTTGTTTTGGCTAAGAGCTCGGCATGTTTGTTAACAGAAAAATAAAGTGAAATAACGTTAACAACACGCCCCGTAGCACCAGACAAACACCCCGCCCCCTTTCCACCACTTTGGCCAAAAAGTCTGAGTCTGCACAGCTGTCTGGGGCACAAAGTTCGCTTTTTCATATATATATTTTACGTTTTTTTTTGCCTTGGATTTTCTGTAGTTTCTGAGAATGACTCATTGGGGTCTGCAGCTTGTCTGCCGCTATTTGTTGCATATATGATTTTATTAGTTATCCGCGGACTGTGCAGTTTTGTTCTCCTTGGCGGCTGTGTTTTTATTTTTGACCATTCGACTACACCAAAACGCCGCTGGTCTCGTTGGTCGCATGTCTGTGCCGGTGTGTTTTGTCAATTAAGCCGCAAATTTGCCAAACAAATTCAAAAATCGCGTTTTACAAATTTCCAGCCAAATTGAATCAAACCTTGTTTCCCATATAAACCTACTTTTTTGTCTCTCTTTTTTTTTGCTTGGCTCATATATATTTGCTGCTCCTTTGGAAGCTAAAGTCGTCTTATCACAGCCACGACATCATCGGAATATCAACTCAAATGACCATTATTAGCGGTAAATAAACTCAACTGCCAGCCGGCAAAGCAAACCGCAAGATCTCGACCCAGCGAAACCAGGGAAAACCAAGCGAAGCACTGTCGAGCAGTAGAAGTAATAAAAGATCATGTTAACACAGTGCAAAACAACGGCAATAAACGGGCATTGTGGCGAGGAGAAGTCGGGGGATTGGGGTCTTATGAGAAGATGAAATACCCTTATATTTATTAAAAAAAGTAATACTTTACCTAGCTACCGCACACCCAAAAAAAATGTATATAAAACTATGATCAATTCGATAGCAAAATATACAATTTTGATTTGATATGCGGCATATCAATTTAATATGCTCGAAATGTAAGCAACATTATGAATGTGTCAATATCAATTTTCCCAGTATTGCATGGTCAAAACGATATACGTTTGAATACGATATATTTACCATGCGCTTATCGAATTAACCCCATTTGATCCCCAAATAAAGTATAAATAAGTAAATAGGTAATTTTTTCTAAATTTAAAATTAATTTTTCTCTTATTTTGCTGAAATTATTCAGAAAACCTTTTTTTAGACTAACCAATAAAAATCTCCCAGCATAACTAACTCTGCAAAATAATCACAATACCCCATGCTCAGTGTTCTTATAGGAAAAATCCAATGGCAATGCCAAAGTCAATGGAGGGAAAACTTACATCTGATAAATGATATAGAAGAGCTTTTGCGGCTGCAACGCAGGAAAAGCAGCAAAAGTAGCAGCACAGCAGCAGCGGCAGAAATATTGTCACAAAACTCTGGATCTGGAGAGTGGGAGAATATCGGCGGAATAACTCGAGTGGCTCTCAAGTGTTCAGAGTGTTCAGGCTTAACCTGTTGCCGCCGTTTGGCTAAAATCCTGGCCATTGTTCTGCCAGAAGAACGCTTATCGCTCTCGCCGGCCAATGGAAGCCAATTAGGCGACATTTTTTGCACCATCTGCTTGGTGGCAATTATGAAAATTGCAATTTTTATTGCACCCAAGTGGCGGGCAGGGAATTCCTCCGCTGCCAACCTCCTTCGCTTATAGAATCTTTAATAATTACGCTAATTGGCAGGAGGAGGCCAGTATAGCCAGGTGCCGGGCAATCTGGCAATGACTTTCGGGGCTACCTTATGCCATTCGAAATTAATTTCGCATGCCGCTGCACGTTCCACATATCTCTTAATGGTCATGGCGGCCAGGAGCGTGATTCACTTTGACCTCCTCCATTCCGCTCATCATGCTCCAAATCTACATAAATCTGTAACCGAATTACGACTGCGCTTTTGGCCGGCTCCCCCGAAACAAATGTGGGATGCACAGCGTCCAAATTCGAAGTCCATGTGTGAGCGTTTTTGGTCTTTGTTAAAATTTTTGTACCATTCGGTGGTTTGGCTATGCGGAAGAATCGATTCGGCTGCTGCTCCGTTTGGCTGGCCCACGATCTCTGGGATTTACGATTTATTAAAATGAATTAATTTGCGGATTTTAGCTCGCTTTCTTGGCTTGCTGGCTAAATGCGCGGCATTTTAATGATGCCCGCTTGAAAAATCGAATTAGCATTGGCTTAACCTTTTGGGGTCTCGTAGCGAGGAAGGAATCTCAAATGAAACTTACTAAGGAAATTGATGAAGTGGGAAATTCTTAACAAACTATTAAAGAGCATAAAAATTTAGAGGAAATTAGATTTGTATTTAGTTTCTATTAATTCATAAATATTCCCTTGCGTATTTTAATAACATCTCTATAACTAAAACATTTAACTACATTTCCGGCTTTCATTAAGTAACCCTCGACTCCCTACAGAGTCTCCTTTTAAAGCCAGCTCTCCCAATTGAATTCCTGTCTACTTTAAATGATTGATACTCCTGCTGTCCAAAAACATCGGAATAACTTTCTCTGGCTCGAGAGCACGAATCAAACACAAGGCGCACGCATAAACAACAAACATCCTCTAACCCTTGGCTCTTGGCCAAATGCCAAAAGCCGCAAAAAAGGCACTTAAAATGCCAAAGTCAATTCGAGCCAATCGACCAAGTTGGCCGACGAGGCGAATGAACAAACGCCTGTCAATGCACCGGGCCCAATGAAATTAGGTAATAAGCAGGCCATATAGAAACACATTTATGCGACCGCGAGTCCCCCAGTAAGAGTCCGAATCCGAATCCAAGTCCGAATCGGAGTCCGAGTCACTTTTCATTTTCAACTGGCAACGGCAAGTGCGCCACAGACGCTCCAAATCGAACTTGAAGACAGTGGTGTCTATGAAAATGACTGTAAATTGCCTGAAATAGCTTAATGTGATTTATAAATATTTTAAAGCGCTAGGAACTATAGTTGAATATTCTAGCTTATAAATATAAAATCACTGCATATTTTTCTGATCATAAAAATACATCTACATACCATACAAAATTAAAAAATATTTGTTATATTTCCTGATTTTCACATTGAAAATAAAACTAAGAAAGATTTCTTTACGAAAGGATTGTAGGAATAATTCTGTATTAGGGGAAACTGGTCTACCAATTAATTTCATAAGGTTTTCATATTAAGAATTATTATTACTTTTAAATGGCTAGCTTTTTTAATTCAGACAATATGACAATGTGTTTTTTATAAAAATCATCACTATTATAAATTTTTTAAAATTTTATTTGTATTATAAAGTCAATAAATGGGATTTGTTTAGGATATGGTCCTTAGCCAGACATATCTAACGTATAGCCAGCTGGTCAGCACTCGTCGGAGGCGAGCAGAGATAAATTATAAGCCCCAATGCCCCGGCCAGACGACCATAAAAGTCCTGGACCTCTCCAGTTGGCCGTTGGAAGGTGGACGACGGCCTGCAGGCGGCTCTGTCAGTTGGACTGTCAATTGACTGGCAACACTTCGCAAATGCGGCGCCCGTCGCGACCAAACAAAGCCACAGAAATCGGACTTCGGACGGCGGACAGTCGGAGCGGGACACTAAAATGAATTGAAACTAATATGCCAAAGTGAGTGGAGCGGAGTCGTCTGACAATGGTTCCCCATGCCCCATTCCTCAATCCCCATGATTCTGAACTCGCTGCCTCGGGGTAGTCCAGTCCACGAAAAACGAGAAACATCGAAGCGAAAGGATATGCAGTGACCAAAAAAAAAACATATATAAATAAAAAAGAGACTATGCATGATTACCTAATGCAGTGATTGCCATTGGACAGTGATGCGATCGTGATTTGGACAGGGGCCATTAAATTAGTGAAGTTAAAAAGCGCATTAATTAGATTTATTTATAGTGCGAATTAGATAAGCTTATATGGTTAGAACTTATCCTCATTACCAGAGATTTATGCCAAGAACATTTCTAAAAGGCTTGGCATTAAGAAAAACATTACGATTAGGTATGCTATCTTGAACAATTAAATCAAAAAACATCTTAAAAACATTTTGTTGGTTAAGAGAACATTTAGAAAAAAATTAGAAATTCAGTAAGACATTTTTTATAATAATAAAACCATTTTTCTAATAATTTCAGGGATTTATATATTTCAAATCTTTATAATACCCTTAAATAAGCCCTGACTCACGCATTCATCTCTGAACCCGGCTCAGATCTGTGACCAAAAAGTGTGACCATTGTGATTAATTTTTATCGCTGGCTTTTGAGCGTGTGATTTATTGTCCAGCTGATATAAATCATTTAAAAATGCAAGCAATGCAATTTTTGTCAGCCACATTTAATTATGCACTAAATAAGAGGTGTCGCTCGAAAATGTTTACAATAAATTAATTGAAAATCAATTAGCGGGCCTCGGAGAGCCGCGAGAGGCGATCAATAAAAAGCGGCGACTGCGAGTGCCACTGAATTATTGTCAACTCTTTGAAATAGGCAAGGTAAATGGCAAAAAATTATTATTGAGTGAGCTGAATTATGGGGCGCAGCAACGGGATCAATAAAGTCCATATAAAAATCGGCGCTGGATTTTGGCTGCAGGTGAAAAACGAAATATTCGGCGGGCAAAATACGACTGCGACCACAAATTAAAGTGCATTGCCGTGTATGGGGCCATAAAATTTTATATTATTTGCATGCTGGCTGAAAAGACCGAACTTTGTATTTATTAATTAGAAGGAAAAACACTTGGCAGCGCGGCTCTAACTCCGATCCGCAGACAACTCATAAAGCCGTGTCTATAATTTTAGTCAGCCGCTGAGGTGTTAATTGCACAGTGGTGGCCCCGCTTTTTGCCCCACATATTTGCCGGCTATTTTTGGGTAATGCTCGGGATCCCAGTTCGAATCCGCAGAGTCGTATGCCCGCCGGTGGCTGTCGATTGTCGATTGAAAGTGTGAAATTGCCAAGCAATTGTGATTGCACTCGTTGTTTTTTACCCCGAAAAACAAAAATCAAGCTCAGAGGGGGATTTGCAGTTGGCAAATTGCATCAGGTGTTCGCAAGGGGGTTGGGTGCAGTTTATGATTTGTCTGTGTGCTGATTAGCCGGTGGGTGTGGCCCCAACGATTGGCCCCGTTAACGTATGGAAAGTCCGATATTATATTTGGAATAGATCAATCGGAAGCGTAGTTAAAGGTCTGCAATATTAGGCAATTTACTCGGACAGCAAAGGCGGAAATTTTTTTAAATAAGGCTAACGATAAATCCAATAAAAATTCTTAAGAAATGTAACTATCTAATAACAATACGAAAAATAATTATAAATTAATAAAAGAATTTTATTTGATTTCTATTGTATCATTAAAATAGAAAGATCTGACCCCCAAAATGGTTTCTTATTTTCCAACTGACATTTGACGGATCAAAGGTTATGGGATTGTTGTACTTGACTATCGTGCGGTGAGAGAAAGTTATCAACAACATGCATATGAGCTCCATCGATCACACAATCAGTGGGGAAAAGAGTCGGGAGAAAAATAAGGGACAGCCGCAGAAAGTGTTTTCCTTTCTTCGCCGACCGCCGCCTCCCAGATTTTCGCCCCACCAAAAAGACAGGCGAATGCAATGCAATAAATTTACTTTAATTTCTCATAAATTTAAGCTTTGCATATTTTTTGCATGCTGGAAAGACAATAGCTTTGTGCTGGGCCAACACCCGCGCACATTTGCATGCAAATGAGATGGGAAGTGGACGGAGATGGAGCTGGAGATGGGGAGCCAGGAGTTGTGCCCTGGTCCAGAGTTTTCAGATCTGAGGTCCCCGAGAGTGGGTGACGCTAAGCACCATTTGACGCCGGTCGCTCCTTTTGACTGTTTATTTTTGTTTTGGCCAGGCCAAAAATGCCGGCGACTTGGCGGCCAGGCGACACTTTTCAGCCGGCCGACCAGACTGACCACAAAATCCAAGATGTCCATCAACGCCTGCGTGTCTAACGAAGGAACGAGAGTCGCCGCACATCAAAGCCTTTGGCGCCACCTTGGCCAACAGTTCAGCCAACTTGGCTAGTTTTTGGCCAAAACTTAATAAAATAATCGGTACAAACCTAATCGGCCGGCGCTCTGCCACTGCTCTGTCAACACACACAGTATACAAAATATATCGCTGCGCAAATTACACACAATTTATATTCCAACATGACATCGGTATGTAGGATCTGAATTACTACCATCCAATTTTTAATTACTAACAATAAAATAAAAATACTTAACCATTCAATTATATATTTTTTTCACACTCAATAATACTGTATTTATATTTTAATTATTGTTTAGAAGAATATTTATATTATTTCAAGCTAGTCTTCGTTAAGTAGACAACACTGTGGGTCCAACCCAACGGGCCAAGATGCGGAACAGGATGCGGAAAGACGCGAGGCGAACTTTATGGCTGACACCAATCAACTTTGGCTTGCCGGGGCCTACGGACGTTGTCTAATGCCTTTGTTTATGCCCTCAACGGCATCGCAGCCGAGTCTGGTCCATAACTCTCCTGGTCCAGAATGGACTTGGAACTATAGGTGCCACTATCATCGCCATTTACACACAGGAAAAATATATTACTACAAGTTGGTAATACATTAAAATCATACAAGATTTATTTCATTACGAAAATATTTTGTATATTTTATTCCACTGATTTTCTAAAAATTCTAAGTAGCCCTGATTTGAATTATAACTTTTAATATTTCTCTGAGTGCTTTCCCTTGGGCACGATTGTATTTAGTCTAATCTTCGAAGGGTTCCCCACTATCCCTATCAAGTGCTCATTTTGTCGCCCGCCTGTCGTTGACACCCACAGACAATTTGCAATAATGCGGCTCATCAACTGGCTTTTGACAGTCCCCACATTTTGCTCTTCTTGGGCAGAAAGTGCCACCTTAAATTGGCCTTTTATCTATCCGCACCCTTCGACGAGACGACTCACGATTATTTTTGCTTTTTGTGCCTCATCGGGTGAGCCTGATCGAAATCCTTGACAAATCTGCACTTTTATTAGTTGGCAGTTTTGCAAGGCGGCAGACGACCGGCAAACTGACTGACGACGACGACACGTGTCTTGAAGACGTTAAAATAAAAGCGGAAATGAGCGCCATTTGTTTTTGCCTTCGATTTGCAGGGGAAGTGTGTGTGGGGGCGGTAAAAGGATTTGCCAAAATATTTGACATCTTACACGGAAAGAAATTACATTAAGGCTAAGTACGGAAGTGAAAAGAATGAAAAGTATATACATCTATTACTTAAATTGTTTAATTACGGAAAAGGCTGGATATGCCAAAATTAAAAATTAAAAATCTATAAAAAATATATCAACTTTTAAATACTGGAAAAACATATATCTAATTAGATCTTCTTTGGGTATCTATCATCTTTAAATTACATCATCTATTATAAAGGTTTTCCCTATCAATCAATAGTCCAATTATCCAAACCAATTACTAAAATATTCCTATGTTTCGGCAAATTCAAGGACATCTTAGAAATCATTTTCCCACACCAAATGTTCAGTGTACCCTTTTCCCTCCTAGCCAAAAACCGCCCTTGAATTTGCCGTTCAACTTTTGGCAATCTCATCGGAAAATCTGAAATCTGGTAAACAGACAAAACCTCAAATAAAATGCACAAGAGTCCGAAAAACCAAGGGTGACGATTCGGTGGAAAAAATATTAATTTATATTATTTGCAATGCTGCAGCATGCCGCAAAGTGTGATTGTGACAGGTACAGGCCGGCGACAAAGGATCTAGAATCTGCGGCACGTGACCGGCGCAGTGCAAATATGCATAAAAATTGAAGATGCTATTGGCCGCTCAAATTGATAGTGTGCGCACACGGCCATTAAAAGCAAAAACTGGCCTCTGAAGGAGGGTGATGACAAGCTGAGGGAAGCAGAAAAAATAAAGGGGAAAATAAAACATAATAAAATATATATACCTAGAGAAGTTTAATAAAAAATTCCTAACATTCCAACCAGTGCAGAATTTTGCTATTACTTACTATAAATTGTCAGAAAATTCGGACTAAATAATTATTTTTAAATTAATATAACTTAAACAAAATTTACAAATAATTTTAAAAATATTTTAAAATATTCAGAATGTTTGTTTCAAACACTTAAATCCTTTGTAAAATGAAAGAGTTACTTGCCAAATATTGATAACCCTTAAAGATAGCCAAATTTGGCTAGCAAATGTCTAACTTCCATACCCACTTTCCAAGGGTGATGCTCAACTTTCGTTTTAGGGGAAGGAAAAGCATATGCTGCGCTTCACAGGAACACGGCAGCGATTCCCACACACACCGCAGGCCATTGACAACGCAGAACATTCGATTGTGAAACTCAAGTGGCCTGTGGATGCAGGAACGATAAGTACCAGAAAGGACCTGAAAGGGCATTGAGAAATTAAAGCCTTGCACGCACCCGCCAGCCCACAGCTACCACTATCGAAAGTACCCCGAAATTGATGGCCAGCAGACGCTCGCTGTCTGCCGCAGATACAAATGTATCTGTATCTGTATCTCTTCGCCTGCGTCAAACCGCCGAGTGGCGTATCTTTTTTTCTCCCCCCTCAAACACTTTCCCACGACTACTCGCAAAGTGTTGCTTGTGTCCCGGCTGCTGTAACAACAGAGTTTATTTTACTTTCCGAGGGGTTGGGTGGGTTTTCGATTCGCCCCTTTTTAATTGCCGCCTCCCTTCGGCTTAGCAGCCAGATCATCCCCTGGATTCGAACTACGGCCATAACTGGTGCTACTGCTGTCAGCTTCATTATTTGCTATTTTAGCAATTTGATGGTAAACTTTGACCACGGCTCAACGAGTAGCTGACAGACGGTGTGCACTGGCAGAAAATATAGGTAATAAACTTCCTTAAATTGAAAACTTAGAGATACGAATTTTTTATAACAAGAAAAATATTCTAGAAAAAGATACTGAAAAATAAATTTAATAATTACTGATTAGACAACTACTTACTTACTTACTTAATTTAGACAATTATAATTTATAAGTCGCTTATTTAATAACAAAAAAAGAATAAAGAAAATTACAAAAACATAAAGCTTATTCTTCTATAAAGTTTTTTTTGTAAAAACTATTTTTCTTTTTTACTAAAGCCTTCCTAATTTTTTCTTAGTGCACAAATGCCGTGTCATGGTATCTGCTCGGCCTGCTGCTGTTTTTCCACGGCAGCACCAGGATGCCAAATAGAAATCGGCTCACACAATGGAAATGTTGGCACTTTTGTGCCGATTGTGTCTGGCGTGGCATTAAAATGTTGGCCATGCCATGGGGTCCGTTATTAATTGATTACGTAGCCGGGCATATCTATCTATCATAAGCATGAGATCCTTGACCTCCCACTCAGCAAAACTTAGGTAACGCACCAGATGACGTGGAAATGGATTGGGAATTATCCCCTGTTGTACCGGAAGATAATTTAATATTCCAAGAAAGATGTTTCCTTCGAGAGGAAGTATTACTCGACTTTAATAAATTAAAATATAATAATATTAAAGCAAATATGTCACAATTATAAATCGAATTAAATTTTTTGCGGCCTCCAATGTTATCCTTAAAATGTTATAAGAAATACTTGTTGACCGCATTGTTTCTTGTCATTCTGAGCTTATCCCCCGAAAGCGAAATAAACCCGAACCGCACCCCACTTGTCAACCCACACACCCTCCTCTCGATCAGTTTGGCTCTAATTTAATTTGCATTTTAACAACTTTTTGCGTGTGGCTTGGGGTTTCTTGGGTCTTTTCTGGAATTGCGAATGGTCAATGGTCTGTGGTCCACTGGCAACAAAAGGCGTGACTGCAACATGCGCCAAGTGCGTGAAACGCCAAAATAACACAGCAACCTGCCAAGAAACTCTACCTGCGGGCGAGCACCCAAGCCGCGCACAAATTAAATTAGTTTGAATAAACAGCGAGCCACAAAAACGAAACTAAAATGAAATAAAAGCCAAGTGCATAATAAATGAACCGAACGAGATGCTGGGCGCAGCCAGAAAATCGAGGAAGGCAATTCGTATATAAGAAGGAAACACCGAACTGGACAGAAATCAAGGCAAAGCCAGGCGGCCATGAAGACCCATCCCATCGTATTCCATACCCATCCCATCCCAATTTAACCCGAAGCTGCGACTCTCGGTCCAAGACTCCAAGACTGCGTGGGCGCAAAAGCTCGCGCAGGTGATTTTAATCGCATGCCAGGAATCTGGCATAAACAGGTGAACCTCCAAAGACTCCAGAAACTCCAGGCTACGAGTCCAAACTCAAACTCCGACTCCGAAACGGACGGCAAGGCAAAAAGGCAAATGAAAAAGAATTAAATCAGACACAGAAGGAAGGTCTCAAAGTGAAACAGAGGTATGACAACGTGAGGGTCCTTAAATTGGATTAAACAAAATTTATATAAAAGATCAAGTATACCACAAATTAATATTTGTATCTAGATATTAAGGCAGAAAACATACAATCAATACCGACTATTTTTAGAATTTGTGGGATCCTTAATACCATAACCAATAATATAAAGGATTTTCCGTGGAGATAATATAAAAGTAGTACGTACAAACAATTCTAAAAATATTTTTCTTAAGGTTTTTGGTTTTTGTGTTGCTTAAAAGTAATACGGATTAATATCAAATATTCCGATATATTACAAAATTTTTTAGTTCTCTTCTGGGTACAGTGCGTTTCGTGACACGATGTCATCGCCTCGTTTCGCTGGCAGATCACCGCAAATGAGCCCGAAAGGATGCGGCTTTCTGGGGACGGCGGAGAGCAGGAAAACGAAACGAAAATTGTAAATCACGAATTTTGCTGGAAGATATGCAAAAAGCGGCGCACATTTTGTAGCAAATTGAATTTTCAGCAGAAAATCCCCAAGAAGGCGGCCGAGAAGTTTTTTCTGCGCCGAGGCCTTGTTAAAGGCGAAAAAATAAGAATCAGCCGCGCGCGCTTGCGCATAAATTTCCAGGCCCCTCAGTCGCGCTCGCAAGGGAAAAATATAAATAAAAATAAGAGCTGCAACAGGTTGCTGCAACGGCAGCGGCAGCAGCAAGAGCATGCCCCAATCTGCATATACAAGCCATAAAGCAATTTCCATTTGGAGGCCCGAATGCCCGAGCCGAGACTCCCCAAAAAAGGCGACAAGGGCGAGGCAGTAATGGTAATGGTGAGGAGAGGCAACCTTGATCCTTGTCAAGTGCAGAAAATCGGGGGAGGCAGGATGGCAGGAACTCCAACTTGCCCGCTCTGCGATTCTTTAATAAGTTCGCAGCTTCGCGGATTTCTTCGCGTTTCGTTCTGATTTCTAGTCACTCGCTGCTCTCTACGCATTCTGTATTTTATTCACTCGATTTTTATGCAAATCCGTATTTTTATTTTTATTTGCCCCAAGGAGGAGGAAAAACAAAGGCACACAGAGAAAAAAACTAAAAACAATTACAAACAAAAAATGGTGAAAATGTCTAATGTAATTTATAATATTAGAAATTATTTTTAAAATTATGTATTTTTATTTTAAGTAAAGGGTCAGCTATTAATTTATGGTATTTCTAGTATGTTTAATTTTTATTGAATGTTCTCTTTATTCTTCTTACTTTATGATCAAGGTAATTTTACATCCCAGTCACATTTCTTTCTCTGCAGCTATGACGACGACGAATTCATTTCGTTTTGTTTGTCGTATGCAAAAATTGTTATGGCCAGGCCATAAGGACGGACTTGCCTAGGCTCTGGAGTCTCCGTCTCTGTCGCTGCTGTTACCATTTATAGCCGCTGGCTGTTTTTCGTTGCCAAATTAGTGAATTTACATGTTGAACAATGATCAATGTTTTGTTAGCACATGTTTGCCTCACAAACTTTGTTGTGTGTTGTTGCTACATGCGATCCGCCAGATACTCGTGCTTATATATAGTAACTGCATGCGGCAGGAGGAATCCAATCCAATCCGCTGCATATGCAAAACAATGAGAAAATTTATTGAGAAAAACCAAAACGAAGCTCTCGACTGGCTAAGTGCGGTAATAACAAGTGTAAGCGTGGGTGGAAAATGGGAAATTCGATGTTCAACTAAAGTCGCACACAAATGATAATGTTTAGCGAGTTCAGTTAGATTTAAATAAAATGTAACAATTCTAACAAAAATATTTGTTACCTCAGAATATTTCTAAAAAAAATTGCAACTTGCAAAGAAAACATTTACCATCCCTTCACATTTCCACTTGATTACGTTTATTTTTTTTCGGAAAAGCGATAGAACCTGGCAGTGCCATTAGCGGTCTTTAGGGGATTGTGCAACACCTTAAGGCCGTAATGGGTTCCCCAAAAAGCCGAAAAATCTTGCACAATGCCACAAAATAAGCAAAAACAAAGGCAGCACTGAAACAAAGATGCTACCCAAAAATGGCAATGGAAAATCTCAGTTAACAGTGTTTTTATGCCGTTTTCTCACCTCGAAGGAGTGGAGGCAATCAGTGCACCCACCGGCAGCAAAACGTTAACACTTGTTTGCCCAGCTAATCGCATTTGGCTGCGATATGAAAGGCCCCAAACAGCAGCAGCCGCGGCAGCAGAAGACACAACTTTTAAAGTAGAATTAAGCATCGAAATTCATGAGTCAGGCTTCCTTTGCCTGGCTTCTTTTTTTCAGTTTGTGCCGAATATTTTTGGCTCTCCGTTTCGATTTGGATCGCTTTGGTTTGTTTTTGATTTGTGTGGGGCTTAATAAAATACCAAGAACGGGGATCGAGAGATTGGGAAACAATGAATGCTTCCGCCGCGCTGTCAATGATTCTACCCCGAAAAGCGCCGCAAAAAATAAATAAAGATTCGTGTGTGCTCGGTGATTTATATGCCTCGCTTTTGGCCAATTTTCGTTTTTAGTCCAGAGTTAAATAATGCTCTTCCAAGAATATGAGCCAAAAGAAATATATATATGTGGTTGTGAATACGTATTAAAGGGAAGCGGGCAAGAAATCAGCTTTTTGCTGCACAATTCCCATCCACTTTTTCGGGGGGCCTTGAATATGCATGTGAGTAGTACTCATATCTATTCATAATTCGTTATTTGTCATTGTTGCCAACGAATCTGTTGGGTTGATTCGGCCGAAAACCAACATGTTGATTTTCTAAGCAATTAATTTGATTAACTGCCAAAAATGGTTGCGGGCTGCGGTTTTTTACCAAGCAGGGAGGCTCTTTTGATCTAGCTGATCAGCTGCCGAATGAATGCGGGGTGAATGCGAGTGAGTTATAAGTCCGTCGGGCATCTATCATGAGCATTAAGTGTTATTAATTAAAAGTTCTTACCAAATAATTGTAGCTATGATATAAGAGACTCAAGGCAACCGCCGAAATGGTTAATATGGTGGAAGATTTTCGCTTGGCAACGGAAATTCCTTTTATTTCAACACGATAAGAAACTTATAATTCAATATTTTCAACTTGATATTTCATAAAAACTTTAAATATAGAATTTTAAAATGAAAAATGTAGTGCTTATTGAACAAATTGTAAAGTTAGATAACATGATTTTTAAAAAATATAAAATTAACCTGCACTTATCAATCTGATTTTTTGTCAATGTTTTTATGTAAAAAATCTAAGCAATTTACATAATTTTATTCTTTTGTGCAACGCCAAAGCTAAATCAATAAAATAAAATCATTAAGCTTCTTACCAGCGACTTAGACCAAGCCAAGTTCGTTGTCTAAGTCTTTCGATTGCAACTGTGAGAGGCGAACAGCACAAAAAGGTTGCTCCGATTTTGTGCTCGATTTTTGCCGGATTGTGTAGTCACTTTTTGGACAATAAACACATTGCAACGATGTTATCAAATAGCCAACAACATGGCCACCTGCCAGCCACACCCCTTTTTTCTGGCTGCGGATTTTGGATTTTCGTATTTTGGTCTCGTGGGGCGTATGCCTCACTGATTAGCTGTTGCCAATTTTTGCCGGCAATAAAAATTAGTCGCAATGCACTATGGTCCGAGCGGCCGATTTTTTGGCATAAAGTCGAAATTTTTATGTTAATGTTTTGTATTTTTTATTTTAAATTCTTAAAGTTAATAGATCATACATATACAAACTTAAAAAAAAAAAGCTTTAAAAGCTACACTAACGCTTTTTATGAGCTTTCAAAAGTACACAATCGATCAGCTGCTTAGGACTAAGAAATTGGCGCAATAATATTTTCTTTACATTTGTGCAAAAAAATAAAACTTCTTTGTCCCGACTAAATTAAGTAAATTATGGAAATGAAAGATCAAGATATGTAATATTTAGTGTGTATAGTACATTTATGTGTAATCTTAGTGTTCGACCTGTGTTTAATTTCCAATTTATGTGTATTTTTATAGAAAATTAATATTTGTTCCCTGTATTTAGTGGAATAAAACTAACGACCCGACGTCTGCCCACAAAAACTAAGTACGCCAGTTTGTACATATACATGTCGTTTTTCAGCGCTAATTAACACCTTTTCCCCGTTCGTCCCCCTTTTCACGCAATTCCACACTATTCAGGGACCTTAAAGTTTCTTCGTAGCGATCTCTAGGATATTTGGCGCAGCAACAATCGAAAATTTAATTTTTTTCGGATTGCATTTCTGTAAAAATTATCAATTACCACTTAAAAGATGATAAAACATCAAAAATAAATTTAAAAAATTAGTTATTTTGAATCCTTTCTTGTTAAGCATTCGTAAGAGAAAGAAAAGGAAATGTCTTCCTTTGCTTATAATTCCGTTAGAAAAATTACAAAAATTATTGTGAGTGTGGGGTTTGAAAGATACAGAGTTGCACTTTTTAAATGTTTTGAGTTACATTACATACGAAGAATCCGTTCGTCTGCAAAATAGGTTCAAAGTTTGCCAAAAACAGAATTTTTCCAACTTTAGTGTCCTTTTTTTTAGAATCCTTGGGTGTGAACATTTTTTCGAGAGCACATTTAGAGCGCTGATTATTTAAAGCAAATAGGACTTTTAAGATTTCATCGAGGTATTTAAAAAAAGGTTAAATTTTATAACACAGTGTAGTATTATGAATTTGCTTGTATGGAAGGCAAAAGAGGGCGTGGTCGCACAGACTCAAAAATTTGTTTGCATACTATTCTTTGTAAAAAAACAGAATGTGTAAAGTTTGAAGTCTGTGACTCAATTTTTAGAGTTTATGCCAAAAAAATCGACTTTTGGACCATAGTGCAATGCACGAATATGGATTTTGCTTTGTGTTTGATTTTTTCTGCTTTTGTGTTCCTTTTCAAATTTGAATTTGAATTTTTTCGGGGCTCTGTCGATTCGAATGCAAAAATTGAAAACTCTTTTAGCCGCCTGCCAATCGAACGTTAATTAATTACGATTTATTGACTAAATTTGTTGATTAGACAATTGACGTCTGTCGATGTTGCAGTCTCCTTGTTGTTGCTATAATTACTGTTTTTGCTCTGGTTGCCGCAGTTTTAGTGTGGTTGCCACACATTTAGCTCGCTCGCCACAATTGTCGTCAATTAATTTTGTTTTGATTTTGCTGATTTGATATGCCGACGACGACGACGAAGCCGCCGCCTTGCAGGTGGCATTGAGATTTAACGGCCAGTGTTTTATGCTCTTTCCTCATTCGAAAATTGCTTGCAAATCAAAAGCGAATCAATCATTAATTACGAATATAAATCGTTTTAGTGTCTTGGCCAACGAAACTCTGATGGGAGTTGAAAGAAAAAGTTGAACTAATTTTGCGCATAAGAAAGAGGTTTTTAAGACGGATGTAAGTAAGGCTCATTTGGAAATGACAATAAGGTGAGGATTTATTAAGAGAATATAAACTTATTTTTAATATACTTTAATTTATTTAATTTTAAAAATTTTTTAAAAATATTAAAAGAATTAAAATGCAATTCGTGTACTTTACAATATCCTCTCATTATTCTGATCTTTAAGACGTAGTTTGTTTATATTTCATTTTAAATGATTCATTAAATACAAGAGAATATTATTGATTGTGGGATTTTCTTCCCTCAGATGGTTGAGAAACTCTTTGAACTCCCAACTCGAAAACCCAATTCGTCTCGGCCGAGCCAACTAACGGAGTGAAATGACCGACAAGTGTACGGCAGAAAATTTCCATAGATATGTAGTCGCAGTCGACTTGATCTGATGGTGTGAAATTCCTAACTCGCCACTCTTTCGGCCACTTCTTGCCGCATCAATCAGCGGCGGCAGCTTAAATGCTGCATCATGACAAAACCATTACACTTGACCAGGCCCGAAGAGTGGATTGTGGACTGTGGATAGTCGGCAGATGCTCAGATGACTAGGCTTCTTGGCCGTGATTGATTGATTGGCAGCGTGAGGTGAACTTGGGCAACCCGGCTGATGCTTTTGTCTAAAAGCCGTTTAGAATAACACCACAACGAGAGCCGGGTATTCGGCTATTCGGTTATTCGGGTACCCGGGACCCACAGCAAAAAGACTTGGGCATTTTTAGATCCCAGATCCCAAGTCCAAGCCAGCAGCGAGAAATTATGCATTGTATTGGTAGATAAACCCAAAATGAAGAAAACAGAAATAATGTTTAATCTGTGCAATGCACCCTCACCTGGCCTCATCTTGAACATTCTCGCCCACACTTAAGAAAAGTTTGATACAAGTAATTTAAAATGTAAAATTATAATATTTAAAAGATTTTGTTTGAAAATTTAATTGGTTTAGTATTATTATTTTGTATCATTAAATTTTTTAATTATTAAATTAATTAAAACGAATTTGTTATAGGAAGGTTATATAGGTTCCTTTCGTACCCTTTTAAAGTTTTTTGCTTAAGTCTTTCGATTTAATTTTTAAAATTTTGAATTTATTTATTACTTTGTGTTTGTTATTCATTTATTTTAATAATAAATCTTATTAATTGTTATAAATTATATTTAATTATATTTAATTCTTATTATTTCACATTAATTCTAATTAATCCTTATTATTTCCTATAAATTCTTCTTAATTCTTATTAATTATTTTTAATATATATTTATTCTTATTATTTCTTTCTAATTCTTATTAATTCTTTCTCTTCCCATTGGAAATATTCATTGCCACACACTATAATTTTCTCCTTAACAAAAGTCTCAGAATTTTTGTCGGTTATTAAAAAGAGTTCCCATCAATAAGGAAAATATTTGAGATACCTGGCATATTTTCTAACAATCCCTGGCCCACTTTTCTCTTTGTGTAAGAGGAGTCTCTTAGTTTATTCCGGAGGATCAGCAGCAGCAGCCGCTGGCCAGCCGTCCACTTGATTGCGCCTTCATTATTATGCCAAACTGTGCGCCGGCATTTGTTGAATTTGGCTCTTGCAATTTGCTCTCGATGCCGGCCGGCCGTTTGCCTCCTTTCAGGCTCGAAATCTTGAAACTCGAAAACTCCTTCGTTTTGGGGGCATTAAAAATGAGCTCGACGTAACAGGTGGATGCCGATGCCGACGATGCTCGACGTGATTTTCGCCAAATCGTTTAGATTATTTCGAGATTGCTTGCGCCAGTCGCTTCGGCACTCCTTCACTTCACTTCGCTTCACTTCAGTCCGCACCTTGCATTTGAACTTGAAACATTTCATTTTTTCTGCTTTTAGCTGGGGGCATCCAGCATCCACAGCATACAGCTCTCCAGTTCTTCGGTGCCCGATCGATTAGTGGCATTCTATTGCGTTCAATTTTCCATGTGCAACATTGAAGCGATCGTCGAGAGCGCTGCTGCCATCGCCATCGCCGCTGGCACAATAAACACGCGATTTATTTCATGCCAGGCATTCAAGTGCCGCCTCAGTCGGTCAAAGCCAAGGAGGAGCCCAATCCCAATGCCAATCCGATCCGATCCGATCCTCGTGGCCTGCTCTGGACTCACCTGGACCTGAACCAGGTCCATGGACCGACTTGCCTTGGCCGAGGCCTGTGGTATGTGATAATGGGATGATGGTATGATGATGCATGCCCAGCATACACAACAACAGCAAGGGGTTAAAGCGAGGGAGGGGAGTGGGGAACGGGCTGAACCCTATTTTTGGATACATAAGAGGCAATGCTCTTACTGATTTTTATTGGAGTTTTTCTAATTTTTAAATATATTTTTTACTATATTTTAAATACATTTATTTTAAAAATAATATGTAGTTATTTTAGTAGAATATGTAGGATATTTAGGTTGATCAATCTATATTGTTTAATAATATTGAATTAATTTAACACATGTGAATAAATTTAATTTATTTGTATGAAAAGCAATCAATTAAATCGAATATTTAAACGAAGACATGATACTAACTTAAAAACTGTTTACATAACAAATTTTATTTATTAAAAGGTTTAATTTAAAAGACTTTTTAAAAATCGAAAATGTGTGGTTAATTGTGTTTATATAATTAATAAAATTTATAATTAATTCCTGTTACACAAAATCTTAGTAAAAAGTATAAAATTTTGATAAATAATAATCATTTTAGATATATACATTTTTGATCTGGTTTTGAATTAACAATTAGCCAACATAACCTGCCAACTTTTAGGGTATTCACAACAGTAATAATAGCTGCCCACTATTCGATCTTTTTTTTTGTTTTTTTTTGCGGGCTTTAACTAGCGACCAAGGTTAGTCGCAGACTTTTGCTGGCAAGTTGCTGCAACTATCGGTCGTAGGGGGCTTACTCTGGCGCATTTTAGCCGGTAATTGCTTGTGATGTATGATTTTGAGTTCTAGTTTCCCTGGCCTGGGAATATTTCTGAGCCGGCCCCGGCTTTTGTTGTCCGCCTGATTGCTGGCGATGCCTATATATGCGGGTGATGTATGTTATATGGCGCAGCCACAGGTATAAGCTATAGCCATAGATATTGATTTGACAGGAGACTCTTTGGCTCGGATGAAATGATGATGCTGCTGCTGAAACTGAAATGATGATGATGGGAGTGCAATATCACCCACTGTCACACTTTCTAGGCACTTTCACCCAATTAGAGTGCCAGGAAATATGCAAAGTATGCAGAAATACCCTTGCTTTACCTCACCCTTTTTCCAACGACCACGATGACAATCTTTTGTTTTCACTTCTGCAGAAACAAAAGCCATAAAGGATAAATTGTGAGCTGGTAGCCGCGCATTGAACTCTTGGCTTCGACAAGTGCACAGCAGGGGATCCAGAAAGATCACCGATGATATCCTACGCCCAAAAAAAAAAACAAAACAAAACCAGAAAGCCTGCAATTTTGTTTTCGTTATGTGGAGTGGACCAAGGCGATCGTATCGCCTTATTGTTTGCCTTAACAATTGGGCCAAGTTTTCGGGCTTCTATCGCACTACACATGATTGATCGAAGGGGGAGAAGTGAGGGAGAACCCCCGAAGAACCCGCGGAGAAACCCCCAAAAAGCCACTCAAAAATTCTTTCCATAAATCTACAGCAATTTCTCCCCCACCACCAGGTGGCTGTTTTTCGTTGTGCTTTTCATGCCATTTCGATACGGGCCTCATTTTTCTTGCCACAATTAAGAAGAAAGTTGGCAGCAATTAGAAAACGCACATCGATCAAAATCGCCTCCCGACAACAACGAACGTCATGTTTCGAGTGCCGTGTTTTGTTTGTTTGTCCAAAGCGGCATTTCAACCTGCAGACAAGTGAGTGTGGTGCTGGTGCTTTGAAAACCCGGATAGTAGAGGGGCTCAGGCCCCAAAAAGAGCCATTAAGACATATCTTTCACCCATTGTAATATTAGAATGTAATATTTTCAAAATATCGCGGCATTTATATTTACTTTGAAAGTCACAAATGCAAACTTTGAATAAGAACTTATGAATAGAGAAGAATACTTTTTTATTAAAATAATTTTGAGATAAATGACTAAAGAAAAATAAAATATTAAAAAAAATATCTGCGCATTAAAAAAAAATTTAAATTAACTATCATTTTTCAATTTAATATTTTCAAGGCTAAAAAACAAATACAAATATTTTTATTTGATTTTAAAACTAATGGATTTAGTAAGTAACAAGAAAATGCATTTAAATATTAAACATTTTACCAAATAGGATTTTTTAACAACTGAATAAGTATTACTTTCACATTAGCCAGGATATATTCTTCAAGTTGAGCCCCAGCCGAACTTCATTCAAAATTCCAGGCACATATTTCTTTTTCCAGCGACCACACAACTCCTTTTCCTATGTCGCGAATTTTCAACAGGGATGAAGTCCCGCGGGACCGAAGTTTGGCCCAGGAGCTTCATACAGAGATTGCCCGCAGCTCGGCGGAGATCAGCTTCAACTTCTGGCAGGAGTTCGAGCACATCAGGTCCATCCAGCAGAGTCGCATGGTGCAGGAGCGTTTGCAGCGCGAGAGGATCAGCACCCTGATGCGGAATGGTCAGCAGGAGGCCAATCAGGAGGCGGAGGCCCTCAGTCGATCGATCAGTGCCCATGGAATGACTGTGAACTCGACCAATTTGCCATCGCCATCGGCGGCGGTGCCCACTGCTTCCTTGCTGAAGAATTCGTTGGCCCAGGGAGTGAAGAACAGGACTAATCGCGCAACTAGCGGTGTCAAACGGAAGCCCCAAAGTCAGAGATTCCAAGCCACCAGGACCAACAAGTCGAAACCAAGGCCCAAAACCGATGATGAACCCACCTTGCCATCGCCAGCCCCCTCGAACATTCCAAGGGCACCGCCCACCTCCAGGGCCACCATGGTAACCCCCAATATCTCCCATGGGGCCACTCCCAACATATCAAAGCTTCGGTTGGCCAATAAGCCCAAGAAGTAATCATTTTATTTAACTAACTTTGATTTGCCAATAAGCCCCAGAGGTATTCGTTTTATTGCCCTAACTAAATTTTATTTTAGACACCATTAAAGCGAGTTTTATTATTTTTGTGAAGTTAAAGGTTTAAAAAATGTGAGGGAAAAAAAATTTATTGAATTATAAAAAATTTTTATTAAAAAGGAAGGGAAGAAGTATTAAAAAGAAAAAATATTAGTATTTACTTGAGAAGTCCCATTTTAAATATATTTAAAAATAATTATGTAAGCGTTAATAAAATAATAAAAGCATTAATAAAAATCAAAAATGTATTTTTTTACTGGTAGAGCTCAATTTAAAATATTTTTAAAAATAATATATTTAAGCATTATAGGTTTTTAATTTTTTCTAAAGCTTCTTCAGAGCGCTATACGATTTATTTTTATTTTTATTGCATTTTTTTTTTAAATTTCCATGATATCTTCTTCACGCAATCTGTGTCCCGCATAAACCCATTTCCACAAATCCAATCCTCTGACGAATGCCACCCGGTGTGCACTTTGCACTACAAATTCCGGCTAAAACATACACATAACGAAACCAAAACAGAGTTAACAACAAAGACGGCGACGAGGCAGAGACTTGCAAATTAATTAACGGTACACGGGCCTCGAGAAGGAGGAGATCCGAAATCCGAAGTCAGAAAATCAGAAAACACGCACCCCAGACACCTGAGTAATCAGCATTATATGTGGGCATGGCCATCGAGGTGCTGCTGGTACTCGAACTTCTCGATAAATCACGGATAAAAAACAATCAACGCAAATGTAACGTTATTCATCACAGGTGGTAAATATTTCAAACCGAAACTGACAACAAACGCGCGCCGAGCTCGAAAATATATAAAACTCATACCCCGAGCGTTGTTCGCGTTTCTGGTTTCAGTTACTGTTCTCAGATTTCCGATACTCCGAGATTCGTACGAATTCTGGGTCAGAATAATTAATAAAAGCGGCTCTTTTTTTGGCGCATGACTGGGCCATAACAAAGATGTGGCAACACATAAAGAAAACAGATCAATTCTTAACAGGTATTACTCATAGATATGAAAAAATATCCCATTAGGAAATAATAACATAAATTATACAGATATATTTATCCCTAAAAACATGCCATTAAATCTATAAAAAAGTTAATAATTTTAGAAGAAATTATTAAAATACTGAACAGAAATTTGTAAAGTTAATATTATATTTTTTTAAATTTTCTTCATTGCAAAATGTTTAAAACAAAATGCCCATACATAGATTTTGGCAGTTTGTCGCCGCTTTGGCGCATGCGCACCAATAATCAATCAAAACGTCTTAAACAAATCACTCGGGTCTCATGTGCAACTACCAAAAAATCAACAGAGCAGAGACAAAAAATTACACGGCCAACGACTGACTGACAAACTGACTGACTGGCAAGTTTGGCAACTCCGAGGCTCTGAGACTCCGGAGAACTGCCAAACTGGCAAACTGGAGAGCTGTGATGGACAACAGTCACGATTTGCATGTGCGACAACTGTTGCCAGACCGGCAACAAAACAACGATGGCAGAAACAACCATCAAGCAGGCACATTGAACTGTCATTGACACGGGGGGAGAATCGAGGAGAATTGAGGAGAACGCCAACCCGGAGACCGGAGATCGGTGATCGGAGACTGGAGACCAGAGACACCTGTAGCAGCAGCCACAGAAGTTGAAAGGCGAACTCCCTCGCACAGTGGTTAAAAGCCAGGTCATAATATACTAATAAAAGCTTTTTATGGAAAGTTGGTCGTGCCAAAGAAAATAATAAAATTGTAATGTCTTTTAATAAAATCAATAAAATTCCTTGTAATTAGAATTAAAACCAAATCTAGCTATCTATACAAAAAATAACTTATTAAGATTTTTACAATATCAGCTAGTTGACCAAAAAAGGACTTCCTGTTATTTAAAATGTTTTGCAAAAAGAACTGATCAATATATTTATATATTTCAGAAAGGTCAAACTACCATTTGTACTTTGATTATGTAATAAAAGTGTTGCATTCGTGCAGTTCATAAAAACAAATCATTGATTCAGTTTTCGAGGATTGGGAAAATTCCTCTTAAGTTTATACTACCCGGGGTAATAAAAACTAAAGTAATAAAAATTGTTAGCAACTTTAAACATATGTCCAGACATTTTAACATCATTAGCGAAATGTGAACACTACATTTTGAGCTGAACAATTAACTGCAAGGCAAGAAGTAATTGTTGAAGCATTTAATGCCACCCCCAAGTCACTGTACACACAGGTCCGCTTTGCTATTTGGATTTGTTTGGATCGTTTGGTGGGTGCGGCGGTTTCAGTAGCCAGCACCACCAACAGCTGGACCCCCGACCCACAGCGAGCCACCCACCGACCCCTTTTGAGCCACTGAAATGGCAAACTCAGAGGCCAATTACCGCAAACAAATTCGAATGCGAATGCGCATTGAAATTGTGGCAAGGTTGGTAATTTAAGACTCACGCCGTCTCGAAATAGAAGGAGTTTGAGAGGCACCGAGAGATGCCCGCGAGAGAACCGTTTCTTTGTCGCACCATTAAGCGGTGCAGGAAGAAAAATAAAACAGAATGTTTTATCCAAAATCATATTACTAACACTTATTTTGTTTTAGATTTTCATATTAAGAATTACTGTTATGAACAGGTCCTAAATATGAATAGCTCTTTGTAATCAAGGTCACACTACTGGTAAATGCCTGATTTATGTTTGAGCAGGGTCACACTTGTTATACCCGATTTTTTCTCGGTGTGGAAATCCGCTTCTGACCAGGTGATTGAATTGCTGATTTAACGGTTTCTGTTGTCAAATTAATGACATTCATTCATTCCATGTGGTCGAGTCAGAGAGTCTGAGTTTCCGAGACCGACTTTGAGTTGAGTTGAGCAAACGTGGCCAAAAACGGTAGTTTTTTTTATTGCCGCTCTGGCAAATTGCAGCGCGTGTTATTATTGTTGTTATTACTGTTGCTGCCGTTGTCATTGCTGTTATTAATGTAGTTATTAAATATTTACAACTGCCGCCGCACAAAGCGTGCCCCTAAGAAGCAAAGAATAAGGTTTATTGCGATTGGGAGTGGGAGTGGGCCGGGTTCACAGTTGGGTGTCAAAGTGCAAAAGTTTAGCGCAAAGTTCTTGTCATTATTTGTTCGCCACAATGTTGATCTCGGATTCTGTTTCTGTTTGGGTTTCTGTTTCTGTTTCCTTGTAAAGTGAAAGGGAAATCTATTCTCGGCCGCCTTGAGTTTAAGGCTTAATTAATGGCTCTTTTATATAATTTAATTAGTTGTTAATGATTTGCTGATTGGCCAGGCGCGGGTGGTGCTGGCCCCCCATGAATCAAATGCTAAACTAGACTGACTTCGCAGGGGCTTGGCAGATGTCAGGGTTGCCCCAAGAAGTGGCTAATGGTCTAATGGCCCGGTCATGACGGTCGCTAGTGATAGCGACTAATGGTCGCGACTGTCAAAACGTTGGATATGTCAAAATAAAAAATTGTCAAAAACTTTGTAAGATACGAGATGATCTTAGGAGGTCAATAAATCAGTGGGATACTGTGTTTATTTAAAAGAAATCTTTAGAGCCTTACAAAATATATTTTACTTTGTAATCAAAATAACAAATTAGGAATCTATACTTTCATAACCTTGCCAATTTACCAAGAGAAATCCAGTTCAAGATACGATATGTTTTTTTAAGCTTAGGATAACTCTGTTTATTAAAAACAAATATTTTATTTAGCTTAGTTTATTCATTAAAAAAATTTTCCTTTGTAATTGAAATATTAAATGTAGAATCTAGACTTTCAGAACAATGCCAATTTACTAAAAACTAATATTTAAGTGGCGAGATGGTTTTTTAAGGTTAATAATTCGTTAGAATAGCACTGTATATTAAACACAAATATTTTATGTAGAAAAGTTGAGTCACATCAATTCTTTGAAGGTATACAAAATGTATTTTCCGTTTGTAATTAAAATATTAAATCCAATTTATCTCTAATAATTGAAACTAAGCATATAGTTAATAGCATTCGATTGATTTAATTTGCATACGCCTTTTCTCGTTGCCATTGACCGAAACCCAAACCGAAGCCGCAACTCCCACTTCCCCACGAATATAGCTTGCCCCAAAAAAAGTGAGCTGAGGCCAAATCGAACATGGCAGGCTAGACAAAATGCTTGTTGTCGATTTTCGCGTTCGATTTTGAACAAATCCCCCGAACTAAGTAAACAGCAACTGGCTGCGTGAATTGCGCATTCAACATGCGTACACCACGCGATAAATAATATTGGAAAATGTTTTTAAATTTGTCACAATTTCAGCAATTGCCCAGCCAAAGACAAAACGAAAAAAAAGAAGTAGTTGGCCATTTGAAGGCTTTTATAATATATATCGGAAAAGCGATTTCCTTGCCAATTAGTCAGGGCTTATGGGGGCGTTAAGCGTTAAGCGAGTGCTTAACTCGGGCACCAAAATTGCCGCCAGATGGGCATAAAGATATGGGCGGTGACACATGGAGCCCGGGCGATAAGGTAGAAAATACCAACGGCTTAGGCGGCAGCGACCTGTCAATATTCCATTTGATTGATTTCGATACGATTCCACCACGAACGATCGACCGCCGTTTTTCGAAAGCCAGATGCAAAACCAGCGAGTGTATCAAAAACGCAATCGCAACTCAAGTGCTCTACATTAGGCATCGAAATCCGTGTCTGGCTATCGTTTTCCGCGCATTTTATTGCCACACCAAGGCAATAATCTAAATGCTCATATCAAAAACGCATGTCGGGAGCTGAAAAACCCCGAACCAAACCCAAATCGTGGCTAAAATCCCAATCCCAAGACGATGGCAGTGGCACACGCAACGGCCCAAAAAGGAAACTTTCCTGTTGCTCTTGATTTTGTATGCTTTTTGATGCTTATACCCTAGCAGAGGATATTTAATTTTATTTCGTTCTTTTTTATTTTTTGTTAATTAAATAAAGCTAATAATAGTACAAACAAATTTACGGATATTGTATTGATTATTATTTTTAAATCGAAATTATTGTTTTAAAGTGTTGAGCTATATTCCTCTTTTGTTTAAACCCTTTTTGAACGTATTTGATTTTACTCAATTATTTTATATTATTTATTAATTTAAAATATACCAGACATTATTTTTCAAATATCAAGAAAATACTATCCTTTACATTTAAACAGATATACTTTTATATTTATGTGTTCCTAGATTTTAAAACTACTTTAAGTTTACCATAAGGACGAGAAAACAGGTGCTAAAATAATTATGTTTAAAAAAATACTAGATTATTTTTATATCCTTTGTAAACCAACATTTCTTACCAAGGGTATTTTTTTCTTCTTTCCCTTTTATATGTTCCCTTGATTTTTGTGCGGTAAGTGCAGTAACTCAATATTAACCACTTACACGTTAATTTAGGCACAAATTGAATTAATAAACAAGAGAGAACGCTATAGTCGGGTTGGTGTCCCGACTATCTAATACCCGTTACTCAGCTAAAGGGAGTGCGAACGCTGTGTCGGGTTGGTGTCCCGACTAATAATCGTAACTCAGCTAAAGGGAGTGCGAGGGAGATAGATATATGTTGACAATTTATAAAGCGTATAACTTTTTAATGAATGGTCCGATTTGAAAAATGTCTTCTACATTTCGATAGGTATAAATATACACAACAAAATTGCATTTATACTTCTAGGAAATCTTTAAAGATGTGGGCGCAGGACCCATTTTAAAATCGTTAGTGGGCGATTGTGGGCGTTAGAGGGGGCGTGGCGCTCGGCTAAAATAAACTTGCGCTGCGTAGGAAGCCAAAGAATATGTGTGGGAAATCTCAACCTTCTAGCTTTTGTAGTTTCTGAGATCTCAGCGTTCATACAGACGGACAGACGGACAGACGGACAGACGGACAGACGGACAGACGGACATGGCTAGATCGACTCGGCTAGTGACCCTGATCAAGAATATATATACTTTATGGGGTCGGAAACGCTTCCTTCTAGCTGTTACATACTTTTGCACGAATCTAGTATACCCTTTTACTCTACGAGTAACGGGTATAATAAACCATGCTGGACATTGTGTGCGGTCCGCAGGAAACCGAAGTGAGCCAGCTCCTTTTCATATTTCATTAATTTATGCACGGAACACGGCTCAATGAACCACAAAAAACAACTGGCTGGCCAGCAACGCAGCCAAATTTGAATTTACAAGCACGTAACCTGTGCGATCCCCCCGTTTTGGCCCACTCCCCCTCCATTTTGGCCACCTTCCTTTTGGCCGGCTTCATTCTCTTTGGCAAACGCTGACGTGATTGGCTTCGAATTTGGTTCCTTTCGGTTCCACTCGCTTGTAAATTAGAACACGCTCAAAAATGTTACCTACACAATTTGCATGTCGCTGCTACCCATAAAAATGAGAGACCCCGTGACGATGGTCGGTTCCCCTTAGAGTCCCCTTACCAAAAAAAAACCAAAAACCCCACTACAAGGTCTTGGGGCAAATTGCGTAAATCTGACTTTCATTTACACCTTGGCGTGTTTGAGGATTCGGTGAGGGGACAGGATGAGGTGCTGCAACAAGTGCTGCAAGGGATACTTTTGATGTGCCCGACTTTTCGCCAGGGGTTGTATTCGCAAATGTTCAACAAAATGTGGTTTGCTGTTTTGAAAAAAAAGGGGTAACAACAGGAACGAAAGGGGTCACGTACAGCATAGGTTAAATTCCAAAGAAAGTTACCCAGAAATTTATAAATTCAGAAGCTTTAAAATTTGTTAAAAACTTTCTTATATTTCGCCCTATATTTTTTGACCATTTAAATCAGATAAAACTATAAGATTTTGGGGTCTCTGAACCAAGCATCCTTGCAACCACACAATGCACCGACTCGTGCCGCCAAGTTGCAAGTGCCCCAACCCAAAAGAAACCCCTTATATAAGAAAGCTCTCTTTCCGCAATACAAAAAAACCGAAACCAAAATGTATATGATTTATTGTCATTTTGAGACCAAGAATTTGCAAAACCAAAACAAAAAAAGGGTAAAGGTAATAAATTTTATTATTGTTGTTGATACACAAATCCGTAAACCCACTGTTTTATTTTCGTTTATATTTTCATGCGCCCAAAGAAAGCCACCAAAAATCAGCCAAACCGAGGGGTTTATCTCTCCTCTCTCTCTCTAGCTATTGGCTTGTGGCGGTGGCTTGAACTGCGGGGCCCCGAAAAAAATGAGAAAAAAAACGTTAACTTCATTCGCTCGTGGCCGGGGTTAAGGGTTAAAATGTGGGAGTCACGATTCTTGGCTAAACGATTTTTTTCGGCTTTTTGTCTTACCACTACGCGCTCTCTTCTCGGCGCTCTCCGCATGAAATGAAGTTACCAAAAAAATCAAATCAAGTACCGTTGTCCACAAACACAAACATTCACATATATATATAGGTACCTTCCAATATCTGGCCATAAGTATCTGTCTACATGGATAGAATTAAGGTGACCTGCCTACAATTTCAAGCGGCGACTTCGACTCTCGGGGTTTATCAATAAATTATTGAGCCATTATTGTTATTACAATTTCTTTATAATGTTGGCAGCGTGCGCCGGCGAGTTTGTTGCAGTTAGCATACTTGTTGCATTTTTCTAGGGTATGTGAGGGGTATATTCGATGGGTTGGGCAGCAAAAGAAAAGTAAACTTTTAAACTGAGGGTTCCTAGAAATCATTGCATACTGTTTTGTTCCATATTTGTTATAAAATATATTCTAATTTTTTTCACGATATAAAACATGTAAGCTTACTGTTTAAATATTTTTCCCAACATCCATAGCTTTTTTCAGGCTTTTTTATTTAACGTACAAACTAGAAATTCCTTGAAATTCGAAAGCTAAGATATTCTAACCTACATTTTAAAATTACATCTTTCATATTTCTATTTAATAGTATCAGCTTTTTTATGAAAAAAAATTCTATAAAATTCCAAATACAAGATATCTTCTCTTCGAACCCTCTATCGCCATATTATCCCCCGATTGCCTTGGTAGTTGTTGACCATTAGCGTGTACTTGCAGCCATGGCCGCCAACGGGGTTGAGGTCTCTGGAATCTGGAATCTCCCCGGTCGAAAAATCTCCGCGTCGCGGGTCCCAGCCTCATCATCATGTGCACAATGGAGAGCAGGTCGAATGTCTCGAATATCGTCGGTCGATTTGTGTTTGAAGCTGCCAAAGAGGGTCTTTTTTTTTTTTGGTATTTTGACCCAGGCAGGTTCATGACAAATGCATTAGGGGCTTGGGCATAATCTTTTGGGCTGCATTTCCAATGGCCATCATGCAACTGGGCGGCGTGGCGCTTTTTTCGCCTTATTGTTATTTTATGAATATGGTAAATGGTTTAATGAGTTTTAATTGAGTCGGCCGCTGCAACGGGCGAAGTAATGAGTTTAATTGATAGGGAAAACCCAGCCGAAGCTTTTGGCGGCCCTTTTTGAATAGACCAAAAACAGACGGGAGAATGAGGTGAAAGCGATGGGGCCTGGAAATGGGCAGTAACCCGAGCTGCCCCGAAATGCCTTCTGTTGGGCAATATCCCCGAGAAAACATACAAAGTAAAATCCATTGGGTTTCACTTCTCCTCCTTTTCGGTAGCTGCACTCGGAAAAATGTTTAAAAAGTGATCTAAAGCAATTTGGAAACTATTTTAATTCATATTTATATTTCTTTAATTTAAAAAAATTAACATAAAGAAATTAAAAATATATTTTTATTACAAAAAAACAGTTTTTGATTTTTAAAAATATATTTTTGCTGTCTATTAACATTTTTTGTTTTTGCTTAGAAAAACCATCTAATAACATTAAAAATAATTGATATACTACTGCAAAGATTCGTTTCATTTTCTCATGGTTAAGTAGGTTTGAAGATATTAATATTTTATATTATTTCTATGAGGTATAATAAATAATAAATATGTTATAAAAAGAAAAAGTAAAGATAAATTCTGTATTCAAGCTAGCGGATTTAGTTATTTATTTCCAGCTCGTGGGCTATTTAAAATTAAAGTGTAAGGTTTTAAAATTGATGAAACATCTTGACTGCGATTCGAATCCATTGGGATTTCTCCGATTCTTCGTTTTCCAGGAGCTGTCAGTAACCGTTGTGCGGAATAACTCTGGAACTCTGAAACCTCGAAACTCTGAGCCACTGATAACAGGCACGCGCCCCTCGAAAGCCAGAAATCAAAGGCAAAGTGCCAAAGAATTGGCACAGCCTCGTAACTCAGGCCAATGAATCATGCGGCAGGTGAGGATGGGGTGAGGTGGTCGACAGACGCAATCACAACACTGGTCAGTTGACCATTGATCTTTCACACGAGAAGAACTGGCTCGCCGGACAGGAACAGTGAAACAGCGACGTGTGGGCCCGTAATCAAAAATACGAGCAAACGAAAAAAAAATCAAACAAAACTCGCTGGCTTTTGACATTTTTTCGTTGTTGGTTTCTTTTTTATTTTTTATCGCGAATGTTTTGCATGTTAACATTTTATTAGTCATAACAATCCACCGGCAAATGGAGAACTTGACTGGGGATTGTCTGAAAAGTTGAGGGAAGGGAAAGAGGTGGGAACTTTGGAACGGAAACCTGCCGCAGGCTGGCTTAAATGATTTAATGCTTCTAATGGAGCCTACATAAAATAAACATTCATAAATGGGATATCCTATTGTAGAATCGCAATTACATGACCATGACTATGAATTTGAAGTAAAATTTAAAAAGTGTAATTAAATAAATTAATACATTCCAGAAAAATTTGGCAATACTTAAATGTAATTAAAATTTAAAAATGAATTTTTAAAATAAAAATTAAAATGTAGTATAGGTAAAATCTTCTAATAATTCATATTTATTTTTTTGTTTAACAAAAAGTATTAATTATTTTTAATTCATAGCTTATGCTGATTAAAAGTTACAGCAGATCAACCGCATATCAAGTAAAGTATCAAGTAAAGGCAGCTTTAATAGGACTTTGTAGCTTTCCCTCCATCACCACAATTATTCATCAATTATAATCCGGTTGAAAAAAAAAACTTTCCCATCACTTGTTTGATTACTCTGGCTTGACGAAATCCCAGCAACACATCATCGGGGCTGTGTCGACCTCAAAAGCGGATCACCTAACGGACCCAAAAACTATATTATTCAATATCCCGAAGCTCCGAATCCATTTGATGTCGGGCCGCCTTCGCATAAATCCCCCCGACTAGATACTTCCTCATACACAAATGAACACTTGAGTGACCACAGCGGCCAGAGAATTACGGCCAAGTTATGACCCTATCCATCCCCATCTACAAACACATGTCGCCGCCAATTAACAGAAATCCAAAACAACATTTAAAAAAATATTTACCAACAAAACTTCAAACGAAAGACCAAAAAATCGTAAGAAACAGCGACCCAAAATAAAACCATATAAGGATTAAAATCAAAAATTGAGAAAATGCTTTCAGGCTAATCCCAGCAACATGCCCAACTTGTGCGTCTCAAATTCCCCCTCATAGAGATATATTGTTATTCTATATCTTTGGCTGCTGGACACACTTGTCGGTTTGACTCAAAGCGACATTTCCCACATCAAAAAGATTTCGTCACGCTTAATTTTGTTTTTCTCCCTTTGCACCCCGTCCCCTCGTCTTTTCGATTCGTTTGAAAAATTTGTTTCAGAAGAATTGAAATTATTAAGTCATGCAGAAGACAATTGGATCATTTGTTTATAGGTGTGTTCCAAGAGACCCGCACATGCAACAGGTTAAAATTGAGTGACGTGCCTCGGGTATTTGTCAACGACTTGAGTACCGCTTTTTTGTCATTTTTTATTTTTGTCTTATTATTTTTATTTGCTGCTCGGAGGACTGAAATCAGCTTAAATATAATTAATGGCGGCATTGACCAGTGACAAGTCCATTAAAATGAGTTGCTGGATTTAAATTGGAATTCTTTTTGATCTTGGGGAAGAGAGCATTAAGTAAAGATATAATTTTGAAAGGAATACTTAAGAAAATATAAGTACATTTTGTACAGAAATAAATTTCTTGTTTAATAAATAAGAAGCAATTTCCTGAATACTCAATATTTTATCAAAAGATAGAAATCTCTTAGACACTTAAGTAAATTTTCACTTTGACCCCAAGCCAATAAAATGCAAAGATTTCCCCCAAAGAGTCGAAAGCACAAATTGAAAACCACAAAAAAAAACTAAATAACTTTAAGTTCAATTTGCAGGTCCGAAAGACCAAAGATTTCAAGCACCTTTTCCCATATTATATAAATCATAGATTTTAAGAGGTCTTTTGGCATATTAACCCCCGACTGAAACCTATTCCAATCAAAGCTCAATTTGAACCTGTTCCCGTCCGGCAATAAAATTAAACAGCCATAAAGCAAATTTACTGCAACGTGCAACAAATTAAAACATCATAAAAATCAAAGGCAGTCGCGAAAGAGATCTTCGACCAGAAAAGTAAAGGAAAAAGCCGCCATCCGTGGCAAAACGCGAACAGAAGTTGTGCGGCGGCCACAAATTAGACGCCGCCTCCTCCTAAAAAAAAACAGAGTATATGGAGTTGTTTGGGGGGATCGGAGCTGCAAGAGGACTAGAGGACCTGGAGACTAACTAATCCAGAGCCTGGCTGCCATGCCATGGCTAATGATGACCTTTTCACTGCGGCACGACAACTTAAGGTCATAAACAATCAAAAGCGGCTCCAAACTGGCAAACTGGTGGCAATTGGCCCAAACGCGAAGGCGCTTCTCCATCTTGGCTTCGTCTTTTCCCTTTTTTTTCTTTTTTTTTTTGGCTCTGGCTACTACCAAGCAACACTAATAGTTAATAATAATTATTATTTCATTTCTGGCAAGCGCAACTCCCACCAACTGACACCAACTGAAAGCCAGCAGAGCCAAAAACAATAAAGCTTCCAACGCCAGGAAAGAGTTAACCATGGGATCGAAAGGGGAGAAAAGTATTGGAAAGAATCATATTTTAGGAAATAATAAAAAAAATAAAAGCATTTAATAGGTAATAGTGAAATTTTTAATTTATTTTAATACTCGAAATTTTAAAATTTTATTATGTTACATTTTTAAAAACAAACTTTGGAATATTTTTTTTTATCTTTAATTTATAAATTTTAAGGTGCTTATTATAAATATATTTGAAATATTTTTCTAAAAAAACAAAAATCAATTACGAAGTAATTAAACTTTATCAAAAACTCTTAGGCAACTTGAGGGACATTTTACAAATAAAAACTGTACAATTTTATTGATTTATTCCCTTAGTTTTCTGCATTTTTTTTTTAATATTTTCCACAGTGCTGCGCTGCAGACAACAACGGTAAGATGGCGTGTTTGTTTATTGCGCATGCGCGCCGGCAATCGCTCCAAACTCTGGCGGAGATCGGGCGGCGTTGTGGCCCCCGCTTTTGTTTTTCGTATTGCTCCGGCTTACGGGTTGCCCCATTACTTTAGCCCACTTAGCTGCGCATCGGCGAGTCAGGATCTCCATCTCCGGGCCCTGTTTAAGGCCAGATCTGTGAGCTGCAAACCCACACCCGCCTGGTTCTCTCTCACGCGATAGTTATCCTAATGGGTTGACTTTCGTTTGGGCAGAGAGCTCTTTGGTCTTGTTGCTGTTGGCCACATCTATCAGTTGGTAGCTTCTCGGCTGCCTTTGTTTAAGTGAGATGTTGGTAATAAAGCAGCAATTTGTTAACTTTCCAGCCGCGCCGCTCATTTAGCTACCTCATTGGCGGCTCTTGTTCGCTCGTTGGCGGGGTCGTGATTTTGGCTTTTCGGCTGGGAAAGATTCGCATTTCTCCAGCTAAGCTAACTCCTCATTATGCAGGTCCTGGTGGAAATGGTTGAAATGGTGGAAATTGAACATGCAAACTATCCCATTGTTCTAAGTCGACGGGCTGGGCAACAAGTGCCGAAGAAAACAGCGAAACAACCGGTAGCCATCCCAAACAAATGCCCATAAATATGGCCAATGGCCAATGGTTGGGGCCAAACTAGCTACCAAAATGTGGGAAAATCCCAGCTGCATGGCACATTAACACCAGGCCACTGGCTAGAGATTCTGCCTCTGGTTCGCCTCCTTTTTGTTCGAGATTATGACATAAGCTGCACGTTCTGGGGCTTTGATATATCTCCCGGGGAATTGCGCATCTGCGAAATTGACACTTTACAACGTTCTGCCCATATAAACGTGACCCAGACAAGGGAGCCTTATTTGCATAAGCAACTGGTAAGTAGGAGATGCCATCGCGATAAGGCGAAGATTATATACTCTAAAGAAAGATGTCCTGGAATATATGTACTGATCTATGATTTAGAGCAAACTTTCTTAGAACTACGTTTAAATTTATAATTTAATATCATATTATTTTTAATGGCTAATACTGAAAATTATAAGGAAGCCAAAAGAGTAATTCAATCGAAATGATCTATGACATGCCAGGATAACAATGAAATGCTTACTTGGTAGTGAAAGATTAAATAAATAAAATAACAAAGTTAAATCTATCCTTATCAAGGATATTATATTGGTTCCAATAATGAGTTTCACAATGTTTTTGTCCCACAATTCACTGTAAATTGTGCATACCCCATTGAAATCAAATTCTTTTAAAGATGCGTTTTGTCAGAAGCTCCCCTCGAAAAAAAAGAAAATATAATACTGGCCCAAGGATGACGCAGAGAGGAAACCAAGGAGGAATCTTAAGGACGCAGACACGATCCCAAAACGCAAACATTCTTTATGCGCGATGCGCAAACAACAATAAAAATATGAAGCTACCAATGCCAGATCGCCGGCAAGTCGTGTAAAGTCAATGTTAATGTTAATGCCGATGTTTGGCGACCGCTGAGATCCAAAGTTGCTTAATGCAGAGAAGGAAAATCATCATCGTGTTTGCTTAATATTTTTATTTGAAATTTTTTATGTAAAGTATAGATTTTTTAACATCCCTAAAAATTTCCTACAATTATAGAGTCTAAGAAAATTAACACAATATTTGCAAACCTCAAGATCTTTTGAATTTTGCTGATATCTGTAGAAAATCACAGTTTTTTCCTATATTTAAATAATAAACCCTTTTAACATATATTTCATCCCAAAAAAAATTTAAAAGTTATGGCTCTCATTTATTTTGTGTGCATTAGAAATAATTTATTTGTTGTCATGTATTATAAGAAAACCTTTAGAAACACCTAACTGATTTTTCTCAGTGCCGTACCTGGTAACTATGGCCTATTGTTCCAGCATCTCGGATCGGATTGGATCGCATCCAATGGCCCAGGAGGAGTAGGAGTCTGGGGCTCAAACTTGGAGCTTGGAGTCGCTGTGTCTGTAAAAAAGTGGAGTGGAGCAAGCGATTCGGAAATTATTGGCTCTGCGTGCGGAGAAAGTGCACGTTTTGCTTGTTAAAAAGCACGAATCGTAATGAAAACAACCTGTTAATCTAAATATCTCACTCGATTGTTGCGCCGGCGACTATTATTATATATAGTCTATAGCAGAGAGTCGTGTATAACTAACTGTGCCTGCACATTTGTGCAGCCCACAAAACTAACTAAACTGCCAATTGCCAAACAAATGGCCGTACGTCCGATCTTATTAAAATATCATAAACAGGCCACGAACCCGGGTCGCAAATGCATTTGTACCTGTCATTTTGTTGGCCAAACCGTTTCACTCACCGCGCCGACGAATGCCAGCGATTTTATTACACAAATTAATTGAAATTGAAATTGGTAACTGAAAATTTAATAAGAGTCTTGGGAGATGTAAATAAATAATATTTTGTTTATCTCAAAAATATAAAAAACCAAAAAGTGAGAATAAAACGGAATTTTTGTATGACAAAAAATCAGTATTTTGATACATCGATATATTGGATTATTAGCTGTACAAAACACAGCAACTTTACGATTTAAAACAAGCTGTAGCAACAGACACTTAAGAATACCTATTTTAGAGAAAAAATCTATAAAAGTACACCACTTTAATACATATTTCTTACACATTTTTCTCAATTTGTATTATATATTTTAAACAGTAAAGTTACATCTACAGTCCTTTCAATATCTTGTAAATTTAACATCTCCTCACGAACAAAAGAAACCATTGCGGTCAGGTCACAAATAAAGTGCTCGAAAAAATATACGGAATTAGCACATTTGGAGTGGGTTCATAATGCAAATGAGTGATAACAAAGCTGCGGCTAATTGCGGATCGAGAGCAGGCCACTGTATCACACACAAATGTGACTCAAACTTGCTCCACTTTTCGGATTGGATCGCTTTTTGTGTGGACTGAGGGGTGGGAGCAAACCGAATGCTACCGTAAAAGTCGAAAATTCAAAATGTCCGGAGCACAATTATTATTGCCCTGTCATAGTGGGAAAGTGAAGTGAGTCGGGGGTCCAATTATGCCGCTCTTGGCGGTGCCGGTGCCATTCAAACAGCATCGGAGTCCCTCTAATGAAGTTGAAGTTGAAGATCGCCACGGCTACTGTCCGGCGTAATTCACCACTTCACCGGTCGTTTAATTTCGAATGTCCAACCTGTCTCACTTCGGAATTAGACAACCTGTTTGGCCGCCAAGAACCCCCCAAACACTTGATAATAAATCACCTCTTTCAGGTTCTGATGAAGGTGTTCTTTTTCAGGTTAATTTAAAGGCTATTTCTAATGGTAATATATTTATTAGATAACTTTGCTTTAAAATTCACTTTTTTACTGATATTGTTTAATAAAACAAATTTTTAAAAATTAAATTAAAAAGCCAAACTTAAATCTAAAATTTTTCTCCTTATAAAAAATTATTCAACAAAGTATTTAAGCACATTTAACTTCTCAACACAAGGGTTAAAATCAACAAACCTATTTAATATCACCTTATTTAAATAAAAACTTCAAGACCATAAGAAAAATACAATATATTTTTTAATTAAATTAATACAAATATATCTATTTCAAATACAATACAATCTGGTAAGTCTTAGAAGCTCATTCCCACTTATGCCCTTTTATGAACAGTTAAGTCTCGATATAAATTCACCTATATCCAATCCAATTCAGCTGTCAGAATCTAGAACAAAAACGCCAGGTCAAAGCAGTTAATCATCGAAAAAAGTCTCTCAAGGCGCAGAAGGTAATTGCAAATTACTTGTGAGTATTTCCCAAGTTTTACTTTCAAAAATATGTCAAAAGAAAATCAAACTGCTTGCCAACTGAACGGTCAAATTTATGGCTTGATTATTTGCTTATGATTGAGCCAAAAAAAGGCAGCCGGGGAATGGGGAATCAAAAGGCCTCCCATTTTTCTGGCAACTTTAATTGGACTTATCAAGGCGATTGGAACTGAGACCGGAGGTTTCCTTCAGTTTCCTTCAATTTCCTGCATTTTCCTGCCCAATTGCCTCAAACGTCGAGCACTCGGGAAAGCTTTCTTTTATGGCCGCTTGGTATAATGACTCGCGACCGACTCTTTGAATTTATCACCCACTCGAAAAGCATTTTTCCATACCCCATACCAAAATCCAAAACCGAACCCCAAAGTGGAGTGCTGCAAAGTGGACTGGAGTGCCGTGGAGTGGAGAATAGCGGATGGTGGATGGAGTCTGGAGTCCATGTACCTGCCACGGCCAAAGCAATAATTCAATAAATCTATTGCATTGCGTTATTGGCAATATGATGATGAGGCCTGCCTTGATCTCGACTTGCATTATGCAGAAGAAGAACGACGGCTCCAGGTCTTCAACTTCGCCTTCGTCTTCTTCTTCGTCGCGGTCCAGAACTTGAACTCCAACTTGACTTTGACTTAAAGTCCATCAATCGGTGAGTCGCGGACTCCTCCGTCTGTGGTTTGTTTTTATTATATTTAGCGGAAAGCATAATAATTCTTGAGCTGCCAACGTTTGCGTTGATAACGCTTGCCCACAATACACTTGTTTGTGTTAATAAGGAATTTAAATTCTAAAGGTTTTTGGTGGTCCTCTGATTTTTTAAGTATTAAACAATAATGAGGATTATTTTTGTTTTTAGATTTTCATATTTTGTTTTTTTTTTTTTAAGAAGTATAATTTTTTGTAGGAAAGTTTCAGTTTTATTAGCTGTAAGATGATATTTTTAACAATAAGATAGCAAGTAATATGAGAACTGGTTTGTTTTAATAACAACTATTTTTTTTTAAGTCAATCTTACAATTTCTTGAAAAGTTCCATTTCCAAATAAATTTTAAAAATTCTACTTAATATGATAATCCTATAGTAGCAAATTTTTCAATGGAAAATTTCCATTATTTGTTCTCTCTTCCTTTCTGTCCCAACTTTTTCCAGTGTACTTCGAAGTGGGTGGATCGCGAGGGGCAATGATGCAAATTTGCTGCAACATATTGGCATTGGCATTGGCGTCGCTGAGTTGCCTTCAAGTGCATCAAACAAAGCGTTGCCCACTCGACTACCATACCATACTATACTATGCTATATAGCATACCCTTTAGGAGTAGAAAGAAGACGGGCGTAGGCTAGACAGGATCGGCTGAACCTCCTGCCCGTGATGAAATATTATTCATGGCTTCGGCTGGCAACTTGTTCTTGGGGAGTACCGCAAAAATCTGCATATGAAAAATTATTATTGTAATCCATTTGAGAGGAAAGGCGGGCGAGCTGCCACGAAATTATGCAGCATTTTGTTTTTACTGCCTCAACTGCCTGTGCCGTCCAAAAGAAAGGCGTCAGGAGATTTATGCCTCAAGTTTTTTTTGAGGATTTTCTCTACGATTCTTGGGCAGCAGAAAATTTGTAGAACATTGCGCTTGGTGTTTCCCATAACTCAGCATTTGGCCCAGGCTCACTTCCTCCGGCGGCCTTTCGGTGTTGAAATCATTTGTAGTGCAAATTTCGTACCTTGATATATGTGGCAAGTGTGAAAATATATTTGATCAAATAGCTCACAGAGAGAGAGGCGAGATTTATGGTTTGGAAAGGTTGCTTCACATCGGCAGTGGTGGGTGGATTTTAGCAGAAAAACAGAAAACAAAAAAATAGGAATTTATGGAAATGAGGAAACAAGCTCTAATTGAAACCGCCACTCACCCACTTTCATTCGCCAAGGCAAACACACTTAGCCCCGAAAATCAAACTCTTTTAGCCCACTGTCATAACGCAATAAATCACCGGGCCATCAGCAGGCTCTAACACCTACCCAACCCAAAAATCGGGGTTATATAACACACATCAGCAGATCAACAGACCTCAGGTGAAATTTTCGAACGGACCGCAGACAACATCGGACCCGCATCCTCTCAATGCGGCTAATCCGGCGCCCCAAACCGCAAAAAAGTGCAGAAAAATAGTAGAAAAATGTCGGGGTGATCGGGGGGAACACGAATACTACTCACTTGAGGGTCTTCATCAGAGACACAAACGCTGAAGCGCTGAAACTCCGCAACTCCACAACTTGTGGCTAATGATGCGACACATTTGCTAATTTCTATTGAAGCCCACTTGCTGGCTTTGGGCCAGGTCAACCGCGAAAACAGGTCTTAAGGGCGCACTGGAAGAAAAATAAGGTGGAACAAAATATAATATTACTATAGGTAGATATATCAATCACATTTATTGTTTTTTAAAAATTCACATAACTTCTTGGTTGTCTTTAGTTAAATACTGTATGATCTAAAGATTGTTGAATGTGGCCACTACCGATATTATCGATTTTATCGAAAATTAAACAAAATAAACGATATATTAAAAAACAAGGGATTTAAGCTTGAATCATCATTGATGTACCATCCTTTCCTAAATTTTAAAAAAATCGATTAAGCTATAGATCTTTTTACCAACTCAAGTGCTATGTTATCAGGTGTTTTTTCTTTACTAATTTTTTAAATAATGTAATATTTTTCTGCCTGTAAGGAGGGTTTCGGGTGGTTCAAGGGGCCAAGGGAGAGAAGGTGGTTTCAGTTTCAGTCATAAGTAATAAGTAAGCCCCACCACCCGAAGCTTTCTATTGTGCGGAATGAAATTAAACCGTGTTGGCATTAGCTCTCTACGAATTGTTAATTATTTCTGGACTTCTCGGCTGGGAAAGTGTGCAAAATTTAGCCCGATCTGTCCATCACTCAGTCATTCAGCCAGCCGGTCAATCAGTCAAATGCTCCGTCATTGCTTCCCAATCAATTTGTGGTTCATATTCCGATTGCCTGGAGTTTCTGTTTCTATTTCTGGTGTCTAGTGTCTGGGTGTCTCCATCATGGCTGGATTTATGATTTGCATAAAAAATCGCTTGCCAATTCTTTCCCTACTTTTACCTTTTGTCTGCCCGATTTCGTTTTCTTTTCTTTTCCGTCTCCTTTGTTTGCCTGACATTTGAACTTTTCACTTACAATTCTCCATGCGCCAGTGGCAAAAGATCTTTTAAGGAAATATCGCTGCGAAGAAAAACACCAAAATGGACATTTTGCCGGCATTTCCATTTCCTTAAAAGCTTGAAAGAGTGAAAATCGAAATCACGCGTGCCAAGCCGAGCCTTTGCCAAAAAATCAATTACTTAGGGTTTGACAAAAAGAAATCCTATTTTTAAATTAAATAAAGGCTAACTTACAGATAAACAAACAAAACTTATTTTAACAATGTTATAGCTTTTTTAACCTTATCCAATCAAAATATATAGCAATTTTAAATGGAAAATATATAATATAATTTATACACATAATTTACTTAATAAAGATTTAAAGATATAAAATTAATATTTTCGATATTTCTACTTTTTTATTACTTCAGATATTTTTTAAATGCGCTGTATTACGAACTTCATTAGAGATATACAAATGAATAGCATAATGATGATGGAAAATCAGGAAAAGTACCCAGCTAAGTAGATGGTGATAAAGACCGTAATGATAAAAGGGCCACCGGTGGGTCTGGGCTTCCTCGCGGGTAACTCGAACCCAAAACCCCATCACAGATGCCTTGGGCTAAGCCCCCTGAAACTCAGTCTCCAACTCCAGGTAATCGGATAGGCGAAAGTTGCTCCTCCACTCGACTGCCAACCCCCCTCGGTAAGCACCTCATTTCACTATTAGTTTGTTATTGTTATAATTTCTTTATTGTCATTATTGCGGAGAAGCCAATGGCTGGCGATATGCCGGCTCCAAACACCCGAGCGATCCACATTCGTAATTACCAATGTGTTGATGCGGCCAAAAGCCAACCGCAAATCCACTTGGAGTCGGTGGACTCTGCCACTTGGTGGCAGCGAAGACTCTTGCCCGGCCACTTGAAATTTATGCGGCTGTTAGCTACCAGATAACGCTTTTGATTATGACAACTGGCATGGAAATTATGGAAGCTGCCTCCCAAGCAAAGGCCTCCCCACCGCCGCACCTCCTCATCTTCGCCGCTGCAGTTCAGCTTTTTATTCGAAAGCCAGAGCAGCTGTCGGCCTAGCGGGGGTGCTGCCCCCCTCCAACTTGGCCAGGTTGAAGCGAAGCTCTAGGCATCCTCTGCACTGGAAGAAATATTTTGAGTTCCAAGAATATATTACTTGGTAGGGGAGAGTGGGGGAATTTCGTCAGCATTTTTTCAAAGCCATTTTTTGTCCATCTTGAGACACGTTATCATATTTCTATTTTTATTGTTGAATGCGGTTAGCACCAAGCTTTAAAATGTGACATTCCCCAATTTTTTTAATTAGCTTGGTGATTTATAAAAAAATAAAATGTAAAACCAATATACTGGGGCAATCTCACCACACAGGGGGGTAAAATCACCACACAACTGGGGAAATTTCGTCACCTGAAAAATGTAGGGAGTTTAACGCCTGAAAATATGCTACACTGATCAAGCGTACCATTTTTGTTGACGTCCTATATTTGTTGCTGCTGCTGGTAGTCTGTTCGTTAGCCAGCTCGTCAAACATAAAAATATGTATTTAAAATAGGTGCGAATTTACCCTTAGCGTAGGGTGGCGAAATTTCCCCAGACCGTACTTTTTTAGAAATAATTATTTTTCTTGCGAAATTAGTCGCGAAGTTAAAAATCACTGACGCAGAAATGCACATTATAGCACTGTGTATTATATAAAAAATCGTGTATCTTATTCCTTTTGAATTGTGGCATACAGAAAATATTTCGTCGAGAACTAAATGTAGCTTTTGAACTGTTAAAACACATTTAATATTATAGCTTAATTATCTTGGCCTTCTGTGCAAAACAAATGCATTGGTTGTGTCTGGCTGTCTTGAAGGACTAAAACAAAAAAATTATATATTTTTACGACTTATGGATTCCGAGATATTGCAGGTGACGAAATTGCCCCTGTGACGAAATTCCCCCACTCTCCCCTATAGAATCTAGGATATGAAAAAATGTATTGGTTTTAACCAATTTTATTTTTATAAAATTTACAAATTAAAAAATTTACATTTTAAATGAACAGATTTTCTTGTAAAAGGAATATAATAAGTCAAAAAAAACTTTCATTATAGGCTTTTTTGTATTATGTATTATAATTTTATCGTTATTAGTAATTTAAAGGATGTAAGTTGGAATTGTTAGGATGTTTTAGTTATGAAATTTTTTAAAAATATTTGTCTATTAATATTAAATTTTGTGGTAAAAGACTTTACTTCTATTTGATTTAAATTTTTTAAATTATTCTTTCCTCCATTTTATAATAACTTCATAACTAAGTTATAATCCCTTCTACACTCTATACTTTTCTGCCAGTGTACCCATCGAGCCATCACACTCGGCAGCTGCTGCTGCATCTTTCGAAATCAGTTTTGTTTTTGTTGCTGATGTGCCACTGTGGCCCACTCAGCGGAATATCTTGAATTTGGCTCGAGCTCACTTTTCATGTTGATGGAGTGGAAGGCTTTTGGCTTTTAGAATTCTCCCCCTCCCTCCCCATCACATCACCCCTTCGCATTTAAAGAGGGGAAGGGGGGCAACTGTGTGTGCTACAAAATGCATAAACAATCGAAACCAATTTCAAGCTAGGCTTTTTAGAGAAATGAGAAAAGAAATATATATGAAATATGAAATATATATGAAATCTCTTGCCCCCGGTTTTTGTTTATTGTTCTGTATTCAAATGAACTCAAAGCCAATGTAAATATGGGAGCTCTAGTTTTCAGAAAGAGAACTGTGGAATGATATGAAAGAATCTGGAGAACTTGAAAAATTACTTTTTATAAAAACATTGCTGTTTAATTATGTTTTTAAGTATAAATATTAGTTATAATTTCGTTACAAATATTTGTTACTTACATTTAAATTATTGAATTTTTAATATGGCTCCGCAATTTTTTTGGTAGTTCTATAAAAACCTTTTTAAATTAATTTTAACAATATTTTTAAAACGAAAAAAGTATTTTTGATGATCAAAAAGGATTTATTAATTGAAGTGATAACCAATATTTTTAGAATTCTGTCAATAACTTTTGTTGTAAATATAAGTAGTCTAGGCTTAATAATTTTCGTTCCACTGTGACCAGAAATACCAGACATATTTTTATAGCATTTGAATACCTGTGGGCCAAAAGCAGCGCAACCTCGAACCCGGCCGGTAAATGAGTAAAAAATTGAAGAAAAGACAAAAAACCTGAGACAATTAAGCTTAAGGAGCATTTCATTCCATTTCATTTCATTCGATTTCGATGCGAAGAAAGTTCAACTTTTTAGCCGCCAAAGAGAAACCTCTGGCCCTCTGGCTGATCTACAACCGATGGATGGCTGGATGGCTTTAAGTCTGAGGATGGAACGCCAGGTGAGTGGGTTTGTTGGGTGGAAGACCGGACCAGTCTTGATCTTGCGGTTTTTGGAAGGCACTTAGAGCAATGGACCTTGAAGACCACAAAATGTAGTACCACAACAGGAACAACAACCACAGCGCAGCGATCATGAATCATAGGAAAGCATTTGAATTGCAAAAGACTCGCCAGATATACATACGAAAATAGTCTGCAATTGTTTCTACATATTTTAAGGCATATATGCACAGAGAGAGAAAAATGAAAACAATATATAAAAATACTAGACCTTTTACAGTTAATATAGATAGATTATATTTCAGAAATATATATTTTCTGTATTAAAGAAAGTCGAAAAATACAATTAAAAAACTAACTAACTAAAAAAATTTGTAAAGTAATATCTAAAAATTTATGAAGTAAATATTTAAGTACAGTAATTGTATGTATTTCCCCGCAGTGTAAGAAAATAGTTAACGAATTTTAATGTATTTTTTTCTGTGAATTTTTTAGCTTGCTGCTCTGTGTCTTTTTGACATTTACGGATCATAACAATTTGAATTTAACATACGCAAAATGAGACCATTTTTGGTAGCAATGCCCCAGGGCATCAATTTGGACATGTGCCGAGTCGATTGTTAGGAAATATATTTTAAGTGGCCGCCGGCGGCTGAAAGAATCGAATGTGTCAAGAGGGGCAGAAATTTGGGAGCTCAGAAGTACATTTATCATATTTCGAGATGTGCGAGAAAATCTCCCAGCCGAAATTCACACGTTGCTCCCTATTTCAAGGTGTGTTCTATATATCAAAACCATAGTCCTGTTATGTTGAAATGAAAATTTAAAATTAACATAAATTATAAATAAACATGACAGGGCAGAGATTTTCAGGGTTTCCCCCGGCGATATCCTGCCGTGATTTTCCAACGGTTTCCACTTCCGATTTCGGGACCCGAGATTCCCATGACCCCAAGCAGAGTTCGATTTTCCTGACGATGCCCGCTTGTCAGCATTTCAGCATTCATACCCAGCATATGTAATCTGGATCCCGAATCCCCTCATCTTTATGCATGCGCACGTCCAGAGAAAATCATTGACGGGGGCGGGGAAAAACCCAAGGAACAGGTTCTTTTTCCTGCCTTGATTTTGATTTTTTTGTAGTTTTTTGGTAATTTGATCCGATGTGCCTGCAAGGAAGTGGAGCGGGATCTTTAGCATATGAATACTATTTCGGTTGTTGCTGCTGATAAGTTCACTGCACCTTGTTTCGAGGTCTGGAGTTTCGTGTGGGAGCAGGATCTAATTTTTTGTATCCTACTTTTTGTAGTTTTGATGAGCCACTGACATCGGGGGTCAATTGTCGGAGGAACGGAAGGTTATGGCGGCCAGGTGGGGATTTTAAAGAGGAAGTCGGAGATATGGAAGATATTGGAGATATGGAAATGAGCCAAATGAGGCGCGATTCCCACAGGATTATGGGGTATACTTGGGAAAAATGGGAATTTTATCGGTAGAGTGAAGAGGAATATCATTTAGAGCAATGGGAATTATGTAAGTAAGATGTTATTGTATTTGGTCATTGATATAAGGAAAATTAATCAATGATAATAAAATAAATACTGGGTTATAAAACATTTTTATTATGTACTTGTCTTCAATCAGCTTTATTGGGTCACAAGTTAATTTATTTGTTCGAAACCAAAGATCATTTAAAGCTAGTTACTTAAGGTTAGTGCGATCTCCACCCACAGCAACCGTAAATGTGGAAGAAAGTGGGTTTTTCGATTTAATTGCCAGCTGCAAACTTTAACGAAGATTCATTTATTTTGAGCCAAGAGGCATGGCAAATAGTTAAAACTAAGGCCTGGCTTAAAGCCCATAGCCTATAATCTATTCATGTTGATCGAGCAAACGCATTCGTGAAAAGAAATGGAAATGGGTGGGGGGTTAAGGGTGCGAGTGGGAGAGAGCGAGTGAATTTCACACAAAACGTGCAAATAATAACACCATCTACGCTAATGATCAACGCCATGATGCGGTCCCTCTCCTCTAACTAACTGGGAAACGCTAACGCACACTGGAGCGTAAAAAAAAAACTTGCAGGTGGGAGGTAGGGAAATGAATAGGTGCTGCGAACTCAGCTATTTTCTGTCTATTTACTTTATAAATCCGGAAAATTTCTCGGATCAAACAAAAAAATAATACGAATTGGGTAATGTAAATAAGACATTTTATAAAGCTAATTATTTTTACAGTTTTTGAAAATATATCAGGATTCTTCAATATATCGTGTTAAATTTATGTTTTTAACTACATGTGTTATGTTTTTACATTTTACAAAAATTTGTATACAAAAATTTTACCGATTTTCTTTGGAAAGAAAGAAATTAGGAAATTAATGTTTTAACTTACAAAAGTATAAGGGGGTTAAAGAACTTTCGAATGTTTTTTTTAATTCAGACATAAATACAATTTTCTAAAATAACTGAAATTTTAAAACATTTTTAAAATTGTTATATTTACTTATGTAATTGTACAAAACTCAAAAGATTCAAAAATTTAGTTTCTAAAATCTTAAAACAATTTTCCAGCTACAAAAATAAAGCTAGAAACATAGCATTACTTTTGGCCAAACAAACATAGAAGGTGGTGGAAAGGGGGAAAGAGAACCCCACAGTGGCCACTTGCAAACAGACAATAAAACGCGTTAACTGCTGTTTTGCCTGCCACAATTGTTGAGCTTGGTCTATGCACTGTCTCGCTCACACCTGTTGCCATTCCCCTTTCCACACCACCCCCCTTCCGCCCACTTTTAGTGCACGAAGAGCCACTAACTAATTGGCTAAAGCAACAACAACTTTGAACCTAACTCTCGCACCTCCTCTCTCTCTCTTTCGCATTTGAAGATGATATCGTTGTATTGCAACTCACGCACTCACCATTACACGCGCACGAGTCATACACACACTTTTTAGCCCCAACATCTCTCCATCTCTTTTCCTCTCACTGGAAATGAGTTTGGCCCCAACGAGAAATAAAATGAAATAGAAAAAAACACTTGCGCTGTTGTTGTTCGCTCACTCAAATTAGCTGAAATTGTCAAAGAAAGGTGGTGGGGGTAGGGGGAACAGGAGTGTGTTAGACGGAGATGGCAAACCCCATTTATGCATTTCGTGCATCTGTCTCTTTTATCTTCGAAACAATGAGATTCGCTTTATGACAGCTTTTCTCCGGGGTTTTCAAGTCATTTAGACCAAGTTGGGGAATTACGCGCTGTACCTTCATATATAGATGTGGATTATATTAGTTTTGAACAAGATAGATACCATTTTATAAAATACTAGTTATTACAATACTTCAATGCTCGGATTCACAGGTGGGAAAAATTTGGTATTCATCAAGTATGCAACATACAATTTATTCTGAATCCTACGGTTTTTAACTTAGATCGAATTATTGAAATACGTTTTTACCAGAAATCTAAAATTAAATATTTTTACCAATTACAGATAGCAAAATTTTGTTTAAAAAACCAAAAAAATAATTTAATTTCATTCAATTGTTAAAATTATTTGTTTTTGAAATATTTCCAAGAAGTTTTCATATTAATTAAATGGTCCAAAAACATTTTTATTGAATTTAGATTCGTTTTTTAACTTTTGGGGTAGGTACTTGACAATTTTTTAAGCTTCAACTTAAACATTTAGTTTTTAATATCTTCTTAAATACTTACACCCTTCTCATTTATTTCAAAAGGGGTTTATTTCGATTTCAAATCCAAATCGGACTCCGGCGATCGCGCAAAAAAGCACACTTCGTCTCGTCGTGACAAACAAAACGCTCACGTTTATCGCAGACAAAAGATCTCCATTTTTACGCTAAATTTCATTTCAGTTTGCGCTTTTTTGTCGCTCGGTCTACCTCTTCCCTCTCTTTCCACCCCCCTCTAGCCATCTCTTTCTGCTCTGGATCGATCGTCTATATTAGTGTGAGTGCGCCTGTATTTTGCCTTTTGTTTGGAAAGTTTTTCATTTTGGCTCGTTAAAAAATTTGAAATTCAAAAAAAGTGTTTTTGTTTTGTTTTTAATAGACAAATAGACAAAAGGGTGACGCAGGTTGGTGGGTGGCTGAAAGGGGGAGGCTCCATCGCTTTGTTTATCTTTGCATATTCATAAAGCTGCGATCTGTTTACCTTTTTGCGTTGTCGTTTGACTTTTAGCTGCTTTATTATGGTGCAGCTCACTCTTTTTTTCTGGCTTTATCAGTGACACCAAGTGGAGGGGGGTGGGTTTCAAAAGGGGATTGGGAGCTATGGGGTTACCCCAAAAGGTGGAAGACCAGACAGACAGCTGCAGTTGCGAAAAACGTCAGGAAAGTGATATTTGTTTATTGCTAACGAATTGAAATGGATGCTGAATATTATCGGGGATGGGGTATATCAGCATTGGGGAGAAGGTGTTCGGAATTTTAATTTTTTAAAACCCTGAAAAATAATTATGTTTATACAATGTTTAAAATTATAAACATATTAAAATAAAAGTGTATAGTATAGCTAAAGTTATTGTAGAACATTTCCAACGTTCTTCCAAATAAAAAAAAACAATAAAATTTCAAAATCCCATCAACTTCATAATTTACAAGAAATCATAAACCTTAATCCTTCTGCCACAGTTCATTGAACCCTCCTCAGATTCATCTATCCAGATTTTCCCACAAACAAACTTTAGGCACAATATTCATTTGCCATAAATAAGTCACCACAACCCGGGGTCCCCAAAATCAGTCAAATTGTCGACGGCCTAACCCAAAGATCTTCATCATAGTAACCCCAACTGGAGCCATAGCTACCCACGAAAAAAACTGCACCGATCAAGCGCGAAATTTGGCACAAATAAAATAAAATAATCAAAAATAAAGACCCAATGGGTTGCTTTTTTCCTTGGATTATTTTTTTGGGTAGGGAGAGGGTCAAGCGAGGCAGTTACCCTCCCGTTTTGTTGCTGTCCATGTTTTTCGGCTATTTTTTGTTTCATTTTTATTCCCTCGATCTTTGTTATCGAGAGCCAGAAAGCCAAAGCCCAAAAACGAAGGCACACAAAAGGCCCTAAATGCGCGTCTATTTTGTTACAATTTAAGACGCTTATTAGAAATCGTTTGCAAATTGTTTAGCAAGAAAGCTGGCACGAACGATCGTCGTTTTGGGAGCAGCGATCAGCGAGTTGGTTTTCGGATTCGGTTTTTGGAGTCTGGGATCTGGGATCTCGGACCCTGTGCATCTGGTAACCCGAGACTGGAGCAAACGGCTGTGGAGGAAGTGGAGCCACGATATGCGTGCATATTAATTTTCGTATATTTACGTTGGCCCGATCTATAGGATTGGGCTGGGATCTCTCTATGCACTGCACAAAAAACATGGCTAAAATGTTTAAACATTTTTAATACAACAAAAACCTGAAGCTAGTGACAAGATAGATACAAATAAATATTATTTTAACATTTAATATTTGTTTATAAATATACATTTCCCTCTATACACTCCGCAAAAATAGATATAATTTGCTAAAATATTTCAAAGTTGTAAACCCAACTATAACCTTTACTAATTTCCTAATCAAATTACCTGTTAGATAATAATACTAAGGGTCAAAATAAAATCGGATTTAATTTTTGATAAATATGTAGACATCATCTCTTCAAACCATAATCATTTAAATGGAAATATTTTGCTGATCTGTTAAATGATTACATTTAAAACCTTAAAAAAAGACTTAACTTAAAATAAATAATAAGGACTTGCAAATTTTCAGATCTTAAAATGTTAAAGTAATTCAGTTAATGTAATAAATAATGTACATTTAGTTAACCTTTTTCAGCTTCATTATAAATTGTTCTATCCTTTTCTCAGTGTACACACGTGAAACTTGACTGAGACTTGTTGCTGCCGTTGCTGGTTGGGTTTCGCTGCTTTTCTAGCTGCCTGATGATCTAATTTGGCAACAATTGTCGTGGTCGTCGATCGCTGATGCCGACGATCGTGGATCGACTGGATCGGGATCCCCAGTCCCCATCCTCGATCACCAAACCCCCAATCCCTATCCCCACATCCCCATCCCCACACACATGTGTGAGCTCTTTCTGGGCCTTTGGATCGATTGATCTCGATAATGAGTTTCGTTTCGTTTCGTTTGGCTCCAGAGGACGCACCCATAATTTCGTATGCTCTGTCACCCGAACGATACCTTTGCGACGACGATTATGATTATGATTTCCCCGCGCTTTTCCGCTTGGCTGGATACTGGGATGCATCGATCACACTTGGCGATCTCCAAGTCACTATTTTCACTGCTCTCTCATTAAGACGGGGGGGCTCATGGCTCATGTCTAATAAGACGACTTTTTCGATGGGGGCGCGGACCTACTGGGGCTTGAAGTTTGGCTTTTGATTTAGTGACTGCCATTTTGTACTCGTCGTACGTGTACCGAAATTTAAATATAATTTATGATCAGCTCGGCATATAAAGTGCGCCTTTTGCTGGGCAGGCCATAAAATGTCGCGAATGGCTGATTGGGGGTTCTCATTTCTCGATCCACTCGCTTCGATTTGTTTATTTGTTCGGAATGAAGAGCATGACCCAAAAAGGAAAACAGAATGTGGGGATATGTGGAGAACATTGGAAGACCATTCACGATTATTCTAGATTCCATTGAACTTTTTGGCGGAAGTAGAAATTGATTATTAATTGTGGTTGGGCAATTGAAACTGTAGTTAAACCTCCAAGTAATAAATATTTATAAGTCTGCTGAACGAAAAAGTAACTTCTTATTTTTTTAAAATATTTTTTTCTTGTTTTATACAACGCATTTTTCAACCTTTTTTTTAAAGAACTTAAGACAGCAATTTTTAAGAGTACGAACGAGTACTGAAGTCCCTAAATAAAACTATATCAATAAAAGGATCGCTTTATAGTAAAATTTAAGATTATACTGTTATTATTGTAATTCGGAAAACTCCGAGATTTTACTTTAAATAAATCGAAAATTGTATCCATTTATTTTTTTAAAATTTTAAACTAAAATATCGACGTTATATCTGAAATGAAAATTGCTGAAAAGAAGACTCCCAACCCACCCGTAAAAATAAAATCAGTTTCAAGTTCTTTTCGTATGTAAATAAAATGTATTTTCTTCTTTCTTCGCTTGATGCAATAAATTACTTAGAATTACAAAACATTTTCGTATCAAAATATTTGTTGCTCGCTTATCTTCACTTAGCTTACAGTAGAACATTTTCAATGTATATGCGAAGAAGTAGGGGTCATATCAAAAATATTTTACGGTCTACAGCTAGGCTAAAAATACTATCGTATAAAATAGAGAGATGTTGTAAATGTCTTGCTAACGATTGTCTGGCGTTTCGATTGTTTCTCAGCTTAAAGTCTACAGTTAGACATAATACATTATGTACAGGATAAATCGTAGAATACTTTACAAAGTTCATCTTTAGGATATGGGCACACACTCTAAAATGGTTTGAATTAATCAAATTGGGGCTGGTTACAAAAGTTACAAAAGGGGTATACAAATTAAAATGTAATTTTTAATTTTCTCTTTTTTTCATGCGGAGAAAATGCTGACTAGAAAATAAAAATAAGTGAAATTCTGCTTGAAGTTGTGTGTCTGCACTGGGATTTTTTGTTTTCTTTTTTTTTCGGGAACTTGGAGCCGCCTAAGAGAGCTAGGAACTAATTTTTGGTGGAACATGGCTGGGATCTCAGCTATATAGTGTATATATAACCTATTGCTCGGCGTAGCCGGCATAGTTGAGTTCGCTGCTGCTGCTGTTGGGGGATCCTCCCGCATTGCCGCCAGGACATCCGCCCTCCGAATGTTTGGTTAGCAGGGACATCCTGGAAAAGGTCTTCGAACAACTGGTGCAGGAGTACTTCTTGATGTCCGAGTGGGTCTGCAGATGGGCTCGCAGATTCGAGCGATCGGCAAAGGCCCTGTGGCAATGCTGGCAGCTGAAGGGCTTCTCTCCCGTATGAGTGCGAATGTGTCCCTGGAGGAGCCAGGGTCTCGAGAAGGCCTTGCCGCACAGATTGCACTTGCAGGGCAGCGTGTGGGTGCGAATGTGCATCTTGAGGGCGCCCAGGGAAACGTAGGTCTTGTCGCAGTCCTTGCAGCTGAAGGACTTCTTCACCTGGTTGCCCTCGGCGGCGGGGCAATGGAACTGCTGGTGTTTGGTCAGTCCGGAGAAGGTGGAGTAGGACTTCTGGCAATCGGGGCACTGGTAGCGCGGCGGCTGGCTCTTGTCCTTCTTGCTCGGACTGGGCAGCAAAGCAGGAGAGGATTCCCCTGTCTTAACGGGAGGGAGTTCCCCAAGCTGCTGGCTCTTCTGGCTCAGGTTCAGGTTCTTGTGCTTCAGCGAGAGATCCTCGGGCAGCGAGGAACTGCAGCTGGACTCGGGAGTCATCGAGCGCATGGAGTAGTAGGAGTTCTCCGAATAGGCCGGTGAGATTGGCGCATGGTGATGATGGGGATAGCCACCGAGATTCGGGTAGCCGGCCATCTGGGGATAGGGCAGAAAGCGATGCTGCCTCACGCCAATGGGTCGGTGGATTATTTCCGATCTCATGGGCGGCGAAACGGAGCTGGCGCGTCCATGAAGATAGTGATGTGGTGGCGGCGACAGGGAGCCCAGCGAGTCACTGGGAGAACTGGGTGCAATCAAATCGCCACGCAGTGGGGAAATCTGATGGCCAGCCGGCTGATTGATGGTCCTATAGAATTCGGCGGTATAGGGGGACATGTGGAAGTTCCAGGGATATTTGGGGTATGTAGGCGTGGGCACGACGACGGAGGCGGCAGCAGCGGCGGCCACGGCGGCGGCAGCAGCCAAAGCTGCAGCCTGATTTTGATTGGGATCCGAGTCCACATCCACGTCCACATCCTCGTCCTCCTCCTCGTCGATGTGCTCGTCGTCCGTGTGATCCACATCCACGCCCTCGTCCTCGCAGCAATCGCTCACGTTGATCAGCTCCTCGGAGGGATTGTCCTCCAGAATCTCCATTTTCTTCACGCACAGATCCTGCGGCTCGTTCGGTGTATTAGTTTGTGGCGCCTCGAATTGGTAGTTAACCGGGCGCTTTTTCAGCGGGCACTTACTGTAGTTTTTCTCCACCAACATGTCTTCCACGGAATGCATTTTGCTGTTTTTTGTATAGTTTCTTGGAATTGCTTGAAAAAGTTCTTGATTTTTCTTGTCACTTTTATTCTAGTGTGTCCTCATGTTCACACAGGCACAAATTCAGATACACAGAGATATGAGAAACGCGTGTTTTCCGTTAGCTGGAATATGTATCGGTTATGCGTAGGTTATGTTCGGTTTAAGGGAGAGCTGGTTATGTCAATCGGTTAGAGTCTGAGAAGAACTGAGCGAGTTTGGCGGTGGTGCGGCCTTTTTATACCGCCTGCCCTTCGGCTGCACTCGGCTCTGCGCACGAAGCTGGCGAAAGAGAGCGGCGTGCAAGAGAGCTCTCGCACCGAGAGAGCGTGCATGTTCATGCAGGTAGCTGCGTGTCGACCAATCGCCGTGCTCGGCGCGAAAACAGGTTTCGTCTTGTTTATGTACGAATGCCTCACGTGCCGACTTCGTACACTTGCACCAATCGAAGCCGCAAACGAAGCGATGCCGTTATAATTGCACTGGTGTGGACTATATAATCTAAGCTCCTTACCTGTGTGCGTTGTGCTCTCTGCAGCTGCGCACTCTCTTTAAGTCGGAATTCAATGCGCAATAAGGAGACAGACGATCTTACCTAAGAATTTACTTAGAAATTTAGGGAAAACCTAACTTTTAGAGGATTAGCGAAGAGGGTTTCCATTTGCCTCATTATCATTATCAGGTGCATCATTAGTCGACCTGATAACTGAAGCGCAAAAAAACGGGCAGGTACGGGCAGGTCAACTTAATGTCAAAGGGTCTCAAGTCACAGATCAGGTAGCATTCGGCATTAATGAACCGTTTTTTGTTCCCCCGAAAGGAGTGAGGTAAGTAGTAAAATTACAAATTACCTGTATGGTAATTTATTGATTGGGAAATGCCAGTTGTCATGAAAACAACTTCTCAGGTATGCTAATGCACTATTATTATATTTCACTTTAAAATACACAAAATAAATAACTTAATGAATATATCATTTGAAATTGTTTTTGGTTTCCTATAGATCGATTTTATACAGTCCATAAAACGTGGCTTTACTGTATTACTTGGTATTGTTGTGAAATAATTTACATTTTCTTTCTATTAAGTTTAATACTTTAAAATATGTTTTAAGTAAATGAATAAATGTATTAGTTTCTATAATCTTGACATCCAAATCACTAGGTGAAATATTTACATAAAAAACTGTCAAATATTTAATTACTTCTATAAATTAGTACCTTAAAATGTTTTTAGACCATTTTATAGAACAACAATTTCACCACATAACAATTCCCCTATGTACTTTATCAATAAACTAATACTTTTGAAAGAGACAAGTTAAAACATAAACTATGAATCTCTTTGCTGGCAAAGAGCATTAAAATATCGTTCTCTTTGAACCGAACACTTTTTCTCTCTGTTTCGTTTCCACTTTGTTTCGGTGGCGCTCTTGATATTTTCTCTTTGGTCTCCAAATTCTTCGAGGCGCCAAAGAAGCGATTTAACTATATTTATGTTTTTTAGGATTTGTGGGAGGGATTGGACCCATGTAGAAAAGAGCATGCGAGCAATTAAGGATAGTGTTGAGGTCCTCAAGTGGAAAATGCCACACACAAACACCCACACACTCACACAATATGAAGTGGCAGATGTGTGGCAACAACGCCAAAACAAACAAACACAGCGAAAGTGTTCACTCAAGAGATAAGATAAGAGGTGTTTTTCCCAACCTCAATTTCAATTGCAGGACATAAATCATTGGGAACCAAACCACGCAGGACACCAGTGCCAATTTGTGACCACTTACCGGGAATTATTTATACACTCAAAAAAATATTATCACAACAAATCAGTACCATAATATCGGTAGGTAATAACAATAAACGTAATTTTGTTCCCAATCCTATCGTATAATCGCCAGTCACAAAAATGGTTATTTTACAAAAATATGAAATAAATTTATAAAAACCATTTTCCACTTTTTCGTAACTTTTGTTCTCTGTGTAGAACCCACACACAGTCGGCATTTAACTTAATTAGCGTTCTTATCAAGCGTTTGTCCCTGTCGCAGGGCGACTGCTGTGCTTAAGGATTCGGATTCGGACTCAGAGATCCAGATGCAGATCCATCCCCTTCCACTATTTTTGCAACTAACAGGAATTCCCAGGAAGCAGACTATCCGGGCACAAGTGCGATCCCACTGAGATTGCCAAACGAGGAACCCAAAAACCGCCAGCATAAATTAATAGATAAACATGTGCAATTCTAGAGACAGGTTCGAGTTTGGCAGGCAGTGCTGTGCACTAAGATAATTTTACTCCAAGTCAAGGACATTTTAGTCATTAAACGGAGGCTTAAAATATTCGATGTTTTTGTTAAAAAAAATCATCTGAGTGTTATACAATTTTTTCACATATTTAATTAAAAAAACTTCTTAAAACGATTTCTCAAAATAATTTAATAAAAAAAACTTCAAAGAAATCTTAACGTGGAAATAAATTTAAAAAAACCAAAAAAAAAATAATAAAAACGAGATTGTTTTATAAAAAAAACAAACAAACTACAGTTTTCAAAAAGTTTTAAGATGTTTAAAAAATAATATTACCTTTTATTCGGTAAAATTTCTGCATTTTTAGCCACTCTGCTTGCTCTAACTCCGATTTACATGCCATGTCCAGGTACTTTCAGTCTGGCTCTGGGTATTGGGACCAGTTCGGGTCCGAGGGTCTGGGCATCTGTTATCTTATCGCACGTCGTTGGCTTGGCTGTGGTTATATGGCCAAACTGCCCATGACGTCTCCTCTAATTCCCCTTAGAAGCCGGAGAGACGGAGTCTCTGTTTTCGTTGTCTCTGCTCGATAGGCTGTTAACAAAGATTTAATGATCTTGTTAACTAATTTTTTTTCTGGCTTCGTTCTTGGTTCTAGTCTCAGACGAAGTAAAAGTGGTCTGGAGTGGGCCGGGAAAAGGACCACCCACCGAAAAGCGACCATCCATCCGACCGCTGTGCAAGTTAATTAGTTTGCGTTTCTTGCCGGTCTTAAATCACACTCGAACGGGTTTATTGCGAGTAATTCTACGTTATACTTCAAGTGAGAGTGGAAATATAGCACTTAATTAAATTCGATAAGCCTTAAAATATACGTACGACCAATAATATTTATAATATAATATTTTTACTCCCAGCTATTTAAAAATGAAACTAAGTCTGAATTTAAAAATGTTTAATAATGCAAGATAAATAATACTATTTTGCAATCAATTATGGAGGATTCTTAAATCCTTTATTATTTAAGCAATTTAACAATTAAAATAATAAAGTTTACAAATTTGTTTATGGGAATTTTTAATTCCCTTATTTTCAATCTTTATTTTTTTAAATCATAATGATCGGAAATCAATTAAAAAATCAAAGCTGTTAACCTGTAATCCTTCTACCTATAATATTTCCATAATTCTTATCCCAGCTCTGCCAAAAATCAATCACGGAACTTGTAAATAGGTGACCCAAATAAGCAAACCGCAGACTTAATTTCAGAATCCAAGTCAATACGCATCCCCCTTTAGCCTGCCATAACATTTTGAAAGCGTGTAAAATGGTGATATTTAAGCGATTTTTGGATGTTGCAACATCCCAGACACAAGCAGCAAAAAAAAAGCACCACAACATTTAACAAAAACATGACGCAAAAACAGGCCAAGCCGCAACAGGCTAATCCTATTTTGGAGGCAATGAAAATGAAACAAAAATAATAAAACTTTTTTACGACAAGCTCTAAAAAGCTGAAATACAGCGCGGCCAGAAAAGGGTTTCCAGAGGTTTCAGGGTTCCGGACTCGGACTGGTTGGGGATTTCAGTGCTGGTCTGTGGGTTTGGAGCGAGCAACAAATTATTAACGACATTTTAAATGCAACGCCTCTTGCCTGGATAAAAAAAAGGGAAGAGGAAAAAGGGTCACAACCACAAGTCGGCCGATGACTGGGCCACGATTTCTGGATGGACTTGAACGTGGAAGTGGACGTGGACATGGACTCCTCGACCCGAGAACTCGACTCCTTGCGGGCTCAACACGAAGACGCGACGCCTTTTAATGAGATTTGTCTGAAGACATGAAAAACTTTTGTAATTCCCTCTTTTTTGCAGGACACGCAGCAAAAAGCGACAAAAGTCGGCACTCAAAAAAATATTGGAATTAAGTACAGGAATTTTAGGAAGATCCTAGTACCGGAATTCCGATCCCAATATTATAAGTTATAATATATAAATATAACATTTAGGACAGAAAAGCAAAGGTAGAAAATACCTATTTGGTATTATATAAAATCAAGAACTTTACTTTAGACTAAAATATTTTTGTGACATTATAAAAATTTGTCGAAATATTATTTGTATTTCTAAAATACTGTTTTTTTTTGTGTATCCATACAAAAAGGAATCACTTGCCCCAACGTGTGGCATTAACAAGTGTGTGCTGCAAGTTGTGCTTTATATTTTATGCTCTGGCTGTTAAAATTGAAAATTACTTTTGGCCCAGTCTCGCAGACGCTCGAGATCTCGAAAACTTTCGAGGCCTACCGCATTTGAAAGCTGAGACAATAATTGCAGAGGGAAAATTACAATCGAGCGTTTTTATTATTGCCAGAGCAGCAGACTCTGTCACGGATCTGTGGGGATCTTCAGTTCGGATCGTATTGGATCGGTTCAGTTTGGTTTCCCAATCCCAATCGCAAACCCAATTCCACAGACCCATCGAAAGTGCGTGTGGGTTGTTGCCCCCTTGGGGTTTTTGTTTAAGGTCTTCGCAAATGAAAGTTTTCTCCTCATATCGATGCTGCAGGACATTATGTTTGATTAACGAAACGCAGGGCGAACCTCGGACTGTTGTAAATAAATTTTACAACCTTAAATGCCACCCGGACAACGTAAAAACGAGAAGCAATTGAATTGTCTGAATTATGTTTGTTGAATTATTGAATTATAGGTGGTCGGAGGGCCGAGATTTAAAGAAAAATACAACATACCACAAGCATGTAACTGAGCCAAGTACTTAATTACCGCAGGAGAAATTTATTTCCTTATGGTTAAACTGAATTTATACTGAGGAGAAAACATAAGGGCTTTAAGTTGAAATAAAACTGTCATAAAAATATTTATATTTTAAGTTTTAAATGTTTAAAGGCAATTTTGCTTATACTTTTTTTTTTGTATTTATTAAAAATCATAAAATAAATAAACATAATTATATCATAGTTCTTAAATTCTTTTCGAAAAACTATCATTAAAACCACCGAGCAACAACTTGAGCCCCAACCCAACCCATTTTAGCCCAACAAGTAGCCGCACATTATAACAACATTAACATCAAGCACATCGGTTAAGTATAATGCATGCCACGAGCATAATGATGCACTCCCCAAAAACCGAAAAGTGCTCGATGTGATGATGATGACGATGGGGAGACACGGCGGCTGCGAAAATTATTACATACGGAGCGGGAATTCGGCATGAACATGACGCGCGATGCCACCATAAACCGGCCGATAACCTGGCCAAAACCATGGCCCAAACCCCAAACCATGACCCACTCGATGAGCAGGAGGCGGTGACGGAGCTCCGACCAAGGAACTACAAAAAAGTATCATATGCAAAAATTGCGGCGGAGGAGGGCGGTGGCAGCCGCTTAATGGCTGTTAGCCTGGCTGGCGTGCCTGGCCCGGATCCTCCTCTCCTAACCTCCATTCCCAACAAATTTACACATAGAAAAAATCTTTGTAATTAAGATCTCTTTGAATAAATTTAATTATATCTTGAATAAATTTTTAAAATAGTTAAAACTGTTTAAAAAAACCAAATCAATACATTTTAATGAAAAAACTAAAATCTTAGACCATTTTCTAAAAAATTATCCAATAATAAACTAAACGAAATAAAACACTTCTTAAAATATTTTTTCTAAGATATAGATTATTCTATAATAAAGGATTAATTAATATTTAACTAATTTTTCCCGGTGCAGAACCATTTGCAAGCTCAGTAACTGCAGTCCACCAAGTCCATCGCTTTTGGTTTCAACCTGTAAAAATGTATAACGACAGCATTAAGCTCGTGCCACCAGCTGGAACTGTTTTCTTCTTGTTACATTATTTTTCAGGGGGGTTTTACCTCGCTGTTGGATGTTGCATAGGCATATGGGACAACGGTACACTTGCCTCAGGTTCAGGTGGGTTCAGAAAGCGGCAACGCTCAATCTGATTTGTGTCATCGCTCCACCTATCCTACCCAGGCCAAAGCTCAAAAAGTGCGCATAGACTCTGTAATATTTCCAATAATAGCTAAAGTAGTTGCGAATTAAGGTAATATATGCAATACACTAAAAATACAAAAATTAATATATGATGCCATTAAAATAATAGAATATATTACTTAATCTTGAGATTTATAATGAAGATTTTCTACATATTTTAATTTTTTATTAGTTTACAAATTTACATTTTTTAGTACACGACTAGTCGATTCCTTTCCACTAGCACAATCTTTACTTGTCATATAATAAAATTTCAATATTGTTATTAAAGCACTTAGAGGGTTTTGTCTCCCTGAATAATGACCACATTTTCAGTGCTCGATCGTGAAGCTGGTTTCGCTTCTGTGTTTTTGGGATGCGATACTCAACCTGCTCCCCTCCTTTTTAAAGTAGCTGCGCGTTCGGTTCTTAAAATCACAGCCAGGTGCGGTTCATTCTGGCAGACATAAAGGTTCTCGGGATCGCGGACTGGGATCTCCTATTGCATTCAGACATTGTACTTCCAGATGCCGGGGTGCAATTCAAATTAGTGCTCGGGGCACTCGGGATGCATTATCCTGCGGCACGTTGATTTATATACAGACAGGCAGGCACACGCTTCGTTCTTTTCAATTACTCAACGCTTCTCCAGCTCGGAATTTCATGGGGATTCGGAGCCCCAGCTCCCGTTTCGCCTGTCATGTTTCCTTTTTCCATTCTATTTGCTTATTTTTATTTTATTTATTCAAATGCAGCGTGCCTCGAGTGGCCGTCGCACTAATGAACAAATCCTGCTGCAGTCCTGAATATCGAATCCTGAATGGTTTTCCGGAGAAACAGCTGCGCGTGCGATTGAAGTGGATTCGGATTTTTGGCTTGGCTCTGGATAAGTGTGCCGGTGTCAATGCGTTGGTCCCTGTCGGAAATCCAGGATAATGGATAAACTCACAGGGAGAGGAGAAAGGTGAAGGTCCTGGTTTCTATTAAATGAATATTTGTCAAAATCGAAAAGGAAAATCATGTTGGAAAGAGAAATTATTAAAAATCAAATTTATTAATGGGATATTTTAATATATTTTAAAATTTATCAAGCCACAAAGTACCTACCAATAAACAGTTGAGTGCCCAAGAAAACTTGGCCACATTTGATCAGTCAAATCAGCTAACCCATTTTTTACTCGCTTTTTATCTCGCCCATAAGACCTCTCCTTACTTAGCCCAACATCTGCAACCCAATTACTATTCCCCGAGTGAGAGAAATATATCTGAAGACCTCCCACGTGCCGAGCTATAAAATAAAACTTTATTCCATTCCGCAGCCAAAAAGACAACTCGCATTTTCACCTACAACCCATCAAATTGATGGACATGATTAGAGGAGAAAATGAAAGAGGAAAGTGCGACCTTTGGCGCCTCGAAAAAAAGAGTTGAAGACTCCAAAGACTGACAGACCGATCCCCAAAAATAGGCAGATGCATTGGGCTTTCGGGGCGATAATTGATGAGCTTTTAGCATTTAAGCAGCGGGAAATACAAACTAACGCACTTCAGTCGAGAAATGATTAATCATTTGGCAGGTGCTCTCCAGTAAAAGAGGCCTCTTAAAGGGTTCCGCTTAACGAGAAACTATTTAACTTAATTTCAACGGTTTGGGTTTGAATTTTTGGTTAAACTGTCAAGTGGCCGGTGAAGAAAAGGGCTCGATGGTCCGCGCACAAAAGGATTCCCGATGGTCGGCCAAAGGATTACCGACTTTTATTTGGCCTGCGCGGGCCACACCCACGCAAAAGGTGCGTTCTCGTCTGATTTCGAGGGCTGTAAGGGGCGTGGTCCGTGCTGACCTGGTTCAGAGCGACTTCGAGTAGGCCGACCCGTGTTGGCATCATTATATAATTTGACGAAAGCAATTCGAGGCGAGCAGCGAAACAGTTTACGGGTAAAATCAAAGGCATTGAAACAGTGGGGCGATTTAAGAAAATAGTTAGTAAAAAAGTAAAGATGAAAAGAAATTGTATGTAGTGTAAACAAACATAATTTATTTATTTTGCTCCTCTTTAACTAATCAACTACTTTTATAATAAATATCTTAGATTTAAGTATTTATATTTCTTTGCCATTAATATTTGTATTTATTATGCTCCAAAAAATATTTACATTTTTATAATTGTTAAATTAAATTTATGAACTTTAATTTTATTTTTTCAAAATGTTGTAAATTGTAAATTTTTTAATTTAAAAAAAAGGACCATTTTGTATATGCCTAAAATATTTTAGTGTAAAAAAAATGTTTCTTATCAAAATATTTAATCCACAGTAAATCCCGCCTAATGACGTGTTAAATGCCTCGGAAACTTTGCAGCTTGAACACACTGAATTCGTGGCCCCGACTTCTTATTATTGATCCAAGATTTATGACAATTAATAATAGGTATAAGGCAGTCGAGAATGGATGCCACTTCCGTTCCCAATCAATTAAGAGGGTCGAAAATCTCTCCACCGAAAATTATGACAAACTATATATAAGCCAGATTTATGCTGACAGTTTCTACTTATAAATCTAAGAGGTTTTTATTATTTCTGGACCACCTAGCCTAGAGGATGATGTAATCAAGACGAGCCGAGCACCTTGCCAAATCCTGATCTTCACCAGGGCAGCTGGCATGTGTTCCACAAGCCACCATCGACATGGCTTCATCTCCCTTTGGATTTGTCAGCTGTCCTGAGCCCGCTTTTGTTTGTAGTTCTTTTCAGTACCCCCACTCCAAAACTCCTTGCGAATAATAGACGGACATGGAGATAGGCATCGCTATGCGGATGGCCTAGGCGCAGGTTCGTTTTCGCCTGACTTTGGTATCTTTTGTTTTTGCAGAACAATGGTTGGAATCAGAAGGAAAGATGTTCATCACCTGTCCTTGCCTTCGGAGCGAGTTCTATTTTTTGCCAAATGCCTTTTGTATAGAGAGATCTCTGTTTGATCCTGCTGGCTTGTGCCAGGTATCTAAAGGATTTGTAATTATATTTGCAGGCTAAAATACTTTTGAATATTTACCAGTTTCGAAATCGTTATTTACATGGTTCCATCAATCTTTTTATCGTTTTTGATGAAATGCTACCTTTTTGTTTTTGCTTGAGTAAATACAAGTTTATCGCTTGATATATTTATATTTTATTTTATTTTATTTTTATATACCTACTTTTTATTTGATTTATTTGAGTTTAGAGCTTATAAATATCTTAAATTTGTGTTAAAAATAAAAAATGTATAATTTGAAAATGTCCTTTATTTTATCAGGACTTTAAATAAGTTACAAACAACTTTTTTTTGATCAATTAAATAAAGGGCATCTAATTATTTTCAATCAAGGTTATATGCAATATTTTAATTTTCGAAAGAAAATACTTAATATTTGTTTTTTTTCGGGAGGTTTATGAACTTTTATTATTTAATTTTTTAGGATATAATTTTTATGAAATCACAGGTAATAAATATTATACCTACCCATTACCTATTATTCTTTTGAAGAACACATTTTTTGCACAATTTTAAGAACATATTTTTTCCAGTGCATAAGTACAGATGTTCGGGATTCTTCGACCAGGAGCCCACCTGATCGAAGGGCGGGATCGGGGCAGCGCTAATGCGCCACCTACTGCTACTGGGAAAACAATGAGGAAAACAAAGGGCGCTGCCATTAGAAAGGAAAAACTACGCAAAATGCCAGGTCGCATGCTGTCCAGGAAGGCGCTCGCCAAGGATTCATTTCGAACAAAGGACCTTCGCATCCAGGACAATGCTAAGCCAAATTGTATGGCTTTCTAACGATGTTGTCAAGCGGCGACGGGTTATTCATTGCCAAAGGTCTAGCCACAGACAGCTCTGAAAACGAAATACCAACATAGTATTGCCATATCGGCATAGATCTTATCGTTTAGCACCTGCACACCTAGCATCACTTTGGTCTTGCCCAACCAAATATAACTGAGCAAATAACCCATTTTGTGGTAAATATGCTCATGTCATCGAAAATCACGATCACCTTTCGTAGGTAGCGCCCAAAAATAAATTGGAAATGGGAATGGTAAATGTTAAATGATTGAAATTCAGGTGCCCGACAACGTGTGCGTGTCCAAAAGACACTTAATTTATCTAACATTTGCTTTTTCCTGCGGTCGTCGAGTTAAATATTTGTTCAAAGTATGCAACTATTTACCTCGTTTTTTCCCTGTTTTGTGTATCAACTGCTTAACATGTGTCTGTCTGGCATTTTTTATTTCGAGTAACCCTTGAGAGCTAAATGTTTCAGATAAGATAATTTCGGGTATCCTTTTTTACTGATATGTTTCGGTAATATTTTTGTTTGGACAGATTGATGGCCACGAAAGGATGGCGAGCATTATGGATATCTTAATATGTTTACTTGCAATAAAAGGTGCAATGGGTTTTAGGTTCCTGGCAGGTGAACTTATCGAGAGTTTTTCCCTGTAATAAAAAAATAGGAAAATATTTTAATTATAAATGTTTTTAATTTTTCTTTATAATAAAATATTTATTTCTGGAAACAAGTTTTTTTTTCAATTTGTTATTTGTACCCCTCGAATGAGCCGAATTTGCTAACAATCATTGTTCTTTTCCCTTGTGAGATCTGCAACATCTTTATTTCGAAAGAGCAGGCTCTCGATAATCATAGCTGTAGCATTCGCATACCCTTAACTCTATTGTACGCAAATCTGCACCAAATTTATGCAAATTGAAATTCCTGAGCAACACCTGGAAGGCAGAGACAATTGTCCGGATGATGAATGTGCTGCAGGATTGTTTTATTTTTCTTTTTCTTTTTGTATTTTATTTTTCCTAACCAGAACAAGCCAGACATATTGGCGCGGAGAGTACGAAAAGTGTAGCAAAAGGCAAGGTGTCAATTCTGGGAAATCTGCCCAGCGTGCAGACAATGCCCAGCTCAGCGGGATGTCCTCCTCCTCTTTTTCCTGCACCTCCTCCCAGTTGGCCAAGAAAATGGTTATGGCCATGTCGTTTTGGTGACAATGGCATTGGTTCGAGGTGAGATCAGGTGAGGCTCGAACTCTAGAGGATAGCTGGCCATAACGAAGCGCAGACAACATTATTGTCATCGCGACCAGGCAAAAGTAGTCCAGTGGGCTGTGGGAGAATCCTCTAGTAGCGCTCCAATTTACTACTCCGTCCTCCAAGTCACTTATTCTTCTTCCCACCAGCAATTTGCATTTGCAGGTTTTTTCTTGCTGCCTTAAAATCACTTTGTTCGTTCTCTATTGCACTTTGCATTGAGGGGACATTTATTTATCTAGTAAATGCGGATGATTTTGCATAATTTATAAGATTTTGCATGGCCTTCTTAGGCTGTTATGAGACTTTTACTGTTGTAAGCCAGTTATATGTAAATTTAATGGATACAAAATAGGGTAAATTTTTAAATATATATTTAGAAAGTTAAACAAACAAAATATTTAAAATTAATCCAAAAAAATATGTATAATAACTAGAATTAAAATATTTTTATTTAATGGAAAGAAATATTAAGTTTTCACGGTATTAAAACAAGAACTAAAAATACTAAAAATTTGTTAGCCTTATAAACTTATCAATTTAATTGAATTTAATTTATTTATTTTATATCCCAGCCTAAAAATAACATTTTTGTTGCTTCCTTTGAATATTTGAAAAATATCTAAGCAATGTACTGATTTTTATCGCAACAAAAACCAATCGGCACTTGTTGCTTTTGGGAAACTAAAAAGGAACCTGCCAACAAAGCAATTCCTGTGACCTGTTTCCTAGGACAATGCCAAACTCAATGGGGTGTTCTGGGAACGGAAACGAGGTGCTGTAAAAATAAATTAGAAGTGGAAGAATAACAATCCTGTTGAAGGTGTCCTTTTGCAGGCGTGTCAATTTACTTCCGCTTCTTAAAAAATAGAAAAATAAATCCCACTGCAGGTGTTCAGCCCACTCACCTTGCTATTACTGGCTATTATTATTTGGAATTAATTACTACCCAAATTGCTGATAATTGAAACATTTTCCGCGGCCTGTCTGCCATTTCCATAGGCCAAATAGATCGCTTCCTCCTCTGACAGATGGGACTAACGTTTTCCAAATGCCCACGCCCACTTAAGTGGCGGTGCAAAAAACCAGTAGCGAACTGCGAAAACGCTGATGGGCTGCGGTTGCAATCAAAACCATCAGCGGCCACAAAGTCCACGTCGTCATCATCATCATCATCACAAAGCGTTTCCCTGGCCAAGATTGATCATCGGGCTGGGCTCGAGAGCTCATCCATTTTTTCTGTATTTTTTGCCTTAGCTTTTTGGCCTGCCCAATCAGCCACACCCACAAGATGTGCAACGCTCATATTAAAATGGCTTAAAAAGGCAGCAGAAAGTGGCAAGGAGATCTTCCAGAGATGCCTCGCTTCCGTTCCAGCTGCAAGGTGTGTGGCAGCAACAGCAGCAGCAGCAACGAGGCAACAAAACAGTGCCCAAACAGTAGCCCCAACTTCCACTGCCACCGAAAAGCGCAACAATTGGCAATTTCATTTGCTGCGCCCAAAAACGCAGCTCCAACAGGTACGCAAAGCCGCTGATGTGGATACGGTTGCTGGTGGGTCTGCCAGCGCACAGTGAAGATTGCCTAAGAGTACCTTAAAGATTTGAATATAACTATTTCTTATATACATGTAAGCTATATGACGAACATACTGCAATAACTTACAAGCACACAAATACCTTAAGTTTATTACATTTATTTTATAGGAAAATATTGTCACTGAAAAAAAACAAATTTTTTTAAATATCTTTATTATACAATACTTTTTTTTATAGGACTTTAATATTTATTTGAACTTTGTTTGTTTTTTGTTTATGTCAAATAAAAACCCTTTTAGTTCATCTTAGTTTGTACCCACTGTTATCAACTTGGCATGCTCCATTCAAACTTTCTACGACTGCGACACGCTGCGATCTCTATGAACATGGTCTAAATGTCGGTGGGTTCCGTGGGGCAGGCGAAGAGGAGGAAGAAGGGTATGGAGCTCCGTGTGCAGTGCATAAAAGCTGGCGGTGCTACATCATCGTCAAAACCGTCGAGTTGCGACTTCGATTTCCTGTGCCCGGGATTGACGTCTCCCAGGTCACTTGCCACAACGTTTGGCTGCATTCGTAATTGCTCCGCAGCGAAATTTCCATATGATAATATTTATTCGCTGGAATATGCCTCCATCTCCATCGCCAGTCGGCTCAACTGCATCAGTCCGTCCTGTGGAGGCTACGCCTGCGCTCTGCCACGCAACACTCTTTTGCACTGAGAAAATTATAGAGAACTTGTTCCACAATTATTGGCATTTTTTCAGATTATTTTTGGGGAAAGCAATTTTCTTTATATTTAATTTTTTTTTATTTACATAAATAAAATTTAAACGAAATAAATTTTTATATTAATTTCGATCTAAAATTCCTTAAATGTTGTGTTCCTGTGCATTTGTTTTCGTTGTCTATTTGACACTGCGCAGGCGGCGAGGATGCTCTGCATCCAACTCCAAGCTCCAAACTCCACCTCCAAATGGCGAACTGCAACTCCACCTTCGATTCCGATTCAAAAACGTGTGGGTGGTCGTCTGAATGCCCTGCCCGGCTGCAAGTCTTTCTTTCTCTTTCTCCCGACGACTCCCAGCGTCGTGTTCGCATTTTTATTTCCATTTTCCATCTTTCGGAAAGGCCAATGCTTCCACTTCTCTTCAATCGATTTGAGTTTTATTATCTGGTTGGCATTTTAGTTGAATTGTTAGCTTAGTTTATGCGGTTCGCTCCTCGGAAATGGCAGGCGGCCGTTTTCCCCGGTGTTTCCATGTGTGGATTATGCAAGGGGCATGGAATCTGCATTTTCAACTGCTGTTGGGTGGCATATAACACGGCCCATGAAAGAGGGGAGAACTGGGAAATGTAACTTAAAGCAGAGAAGTCAGGTTTGAATGTACGAAAAAAAAAAATATGTAATTAATACAAATTTAAGATTTGAAATTTTCAAACAAAACAAAAATAAACGGTTTAAAAATCATATAAACTAATTCATCTTCTAATAATGGAATATTTCAAGATTAATAGGAAATTTAAATTCAATGAAACTCTTTAATAAAACGCTCTAGAGATTTTTGAATATCCCAAAAAATTAATGATCCATTTAAAAAATATTCATAGGCATTACAAAATTTAGTTAGTTCAATATCAATTATAATTTTAAGAAAACTATTATTTGATATTATTTATTTGACTTATTTCTTTAAGACTATTACTTAAAATGTTTGCTTATTTAACTGGTAGTACAGTTTCCATAAAATAAAGAACACATATTTAGAATACGTTTTCCTGCCATCGAATTGCACCTTGCAGCGGAGTTAAGCTTCAGTGACACCCGCAGGAATAACCAGGCAGTAATAGTTATATAGCCTACCCCTATAAGTAGGGAGGGCACGAAATGTAAAAACTAAAAAAAATAAACAGGTAATTAGGTCAACGCCGCGTCGAGTGTCGCCGGCACGCGTAATGAACCTGTTCGGGAGTTGAGTCGAAGTTGAGTTGCGTTAGCCGACAAAGACACATCGCCTTGCATTTCTAATAAATTTCTAGCCGGTTCGGGGAGACGTCAAAACAACACGCGTCTTGCTCCTGGAAGTGCCAGGTAAGCCGGCAATTAAATATGCGACCCAGCACACCCTTATATGAGTTTAAAGATCTGTCGGGAGGCAGAAGTTCAGTGGTGCACGGAAATGTGCGGGACAGGAGTTCCGAGTTCGGGGCTCTATAAACGGGCGACTGTCGCGCGCCGCTGTTTTAACTAATATCCGCTCACCCCGACTGGCGACGGGTCTTTCGGGCTTTGTGTCTAGGACAGGGCATTCCATCAGACCGCCTCCATTTGAATAATTAGGCGCTCGTGCCCGTCGCCAGTCGCCCGAAAAGGCCCACTTGCATTCCTGTGCACTTTGCATAACGTGTCCTGCGCCTGTTTCTCCTCATCCACCTCATCCTTCTCCTGTTGCTGGCCATTGAACAGGAACAAGTGCTTGGCCCGGGCCGAGTTAGTGGGCCATGTCAGGCACTTGAAAAAAATTTTAAAGAAAAAATTATAATATTGCATGTGGTATTATTTGTATATATTTAACAGAGTTTCCCAAAGATTAAGGGCTTCCACACATCAAAATATAATTAACAGATTTTGGTGGCTACCCTAAATTAGCTAATCCACTAGCCAACTAGCTATAATAATTATTATATTTTATAATTCTTTACAACCGACAATATTTCAAATTGAAATGGTCAATATTGAGCAATTGATTAAAATAATAATTTTTTAGAAATTTAATTCTTTACAGCTGACAATAATTCAAATTAAAATTGTCAATATTGAGCAACATTTCATCTAATGAGTAAAAAACGTTTAAAACGTAATATTTTTTTATTCTACGAGTTAATATATATATATAAATATAAAAAATTATTAAATTATTATAAAATATACATTTAATTCCTTAAAAGTATATTAATGATATTCAAAAACCATAACAAAGGAAAACTAGCTGTAAATGAAAAAGAAACTATTTCAGTGTAGGAAAATGTTGCGGTCAGCGGTGTCCATGAGGGGTGGGTGCACTCAAGCGGGGCATGTGGCAAGCGGCATATGTTTCCTTGGAGGTGTTGCTGGCTCGTGGCAGCACCACCAGCACCTGGCTGGGTGGCGAAGGATAAGGGCTGTGTTGGAATTCAAAAGTCCAGCTAATGGGCTCTTGAAATCTCTAAAGGGAAAACGAAATAACATAAAAAACAAAAACGTAAATAAACACTAAAATGCATATTAAAATAAAATATTACAAATTGTTATTTATAGATTACATTAAACACTAAATCCATATTATTACAGTAAATGTTAGATTTTTTCATCCCTGGACTAAAACCTCTGTAAGTTTTAGTTGTCAACCGACAATTTTCAGTGTCAGTTCAGCCACTTCCCAATTTATTAATAATTTTCAAGAAAATGTCGCTTATTCCCATTGAGGTGCCCATGCAGCCATATGCTGGTAAACTCCTGGTCATCAAAAATCTCATTCTGCCGGAGGTGACGCCCCAGGATTTGACCAAGTCCAGCAACTTGGCCAAGAAGAAGCCGCGTGCCTCCTTCTTCGAGCGCAGTAGCCTAATGAAGAAGCTACTCAAAAACTTGACCCAGGCCAACATGGCGGATGATATCTACATGGTGGACCACGAGGCACTCTTGGATGCTTTCTTGGCCGCCCTGGAGACCTATATGAAATTGGTGGTCCAGAAGACCATCGCTTTGTGCGAACATCGATCGGGCTATCATCTGTACAACGACGTAAGGTGTGTGATGAAGAACGACATGAGGACCACGATGATGTTCCTCAACGATCTGGAGATGGCCGACTATGGATCCTCGGACGACGATGCCGGGTTCTATCGCAAACACCGAACGGAGAGTGCCGATAAGGAGAAAAAGGGAGTGCGCTTGGAGTCGGTTAATGACACCGCTATGTTGGCCATCGGTGGAAGGAAGCGTCCGGCGGAAGCTGCCCCACCGGAAGCTACTCCCAGCGGTTCAGCGGCTGTTGGTCCTCCGGCTCAGCGACCATTTGGTCTGCGATTCAAACATCTGAGCATCAGGGATGTGCTGCAGTTCATGGAGGAGGACAGGCGCTACTCACGCTCCAATATGCTCTTCGAAGCCTACCTGAAGTACAAGTACTGAATATTGGGTATATGGATTTTTAAAAAATGTTATAGAAATTAAATGTCTCGTACATCATATCACAAAACAAAGAAAAACAATTTTTTTATACAATTTCTGATTGGAACACTTACATTTCTGAACGCTTAATATCTTGACATCGCTGTCATAATTATAATAATTAATTTTAAACACCTTGTGAATAATTTTAATATTAAATAATTTATTATCAGAGTGAATGGTTAAAACATTATAAAGAAAATTAACTATCTATAAAAAGTAATTTATCACCTTTTAAACATAATGTTATGACATATCCAGCAAACGGAAAGACTTCTTCATTATTTAAGACAAAACTGGTAGTTTTAATTTTAATTTTATGCATTTAAATATCGTCTATATATATTCTAGTTATTTTTATATATATTTACTTAAAAAAACTATTTCTTAAACCTAAATTCGTTGCTCTCCTGCACGTGCGTTACGATTTCAATTGCAGCAGCTACCAGTTCAATGAACTTCCTCTTCGCATAAATCCCCAAATGGAAATCCAACAAAAGCCCAAGGAAACAGGTGGTGTATCCTTTGTTCGGCTGCACTTGGCATATTCAATGGATCCCTTTTCCGATCCCAATTCCAATCCCGATCCCTCGTACTCCGTGCACTTTGAACTTTTGTACTGCACTGCTGCAGACGGATGACAATGGAAATGAAAATGGAGTGGGGCACTGGCACTGTGGCACTCAAAGGAATTTCCGGCGGGACAGGAAGCATATGCGCACTGGAATCACCGAAATCGAGTATCGAGCGTATTGCGCATGCGCCGCGCGATAGGAAACGTGATTTTATCGGTGCGGCTCATTATGTTAAGTGCTGGCAATAAAATCAAAGCGCACGCGGGCGACACATTTCATTGAACTTCAATTGAAGCCGTCCCTTCGGTTTGCTTACTCACGTACTTTCCATTGGCGACATGGCCGAGGATCGTGCTAGGAACCTTCTGGTGTGGGGATTTATTTCATTAATTTCCATGTAATTGTGGGCATTCCAAAAGGGTTAGTGCGATTATAAATGCATTGAGGTTCGGAATATCTAAAAGAAAAAACCTGGCATAGAAATGGTATTCAGCTGGTGTCAACTCTTGATTAGACTTGCATGTAAGTGTACTGTGAATATCACAAAATAGGTTATAAAATGGGTTAAAAATGGGATTTTCTTAAAATGCTTTCAAGTTAAATTAAAAAAATTAATGATTATTTTTAATAGACGAAAAAATTTATAATTTTATGAGAATAATATAAGTTTTAATAATAGTTGTATCTATTCAAATTATTACTATTTTTAGTCATGCATTAGGACATCTGCTCGCAAAGTAGATCCACTTAAAATTTCTAGTGTATTTGCATACAAAAAAGAGGAAATAGAACATTCTTCGCTGGATGAATTCACCCACTACACACTGTACCTCTTCCTATTCATAGATAACCGTTTGATAAAGGCCTAATGTATAAACAAATTCAAAGTGGGCCCATCCGCAGGATCACCACCTGTCGGAGGTGCAAAGCTAGCCACCCCTATTGAGTGCACCCTCTGCAAAGTACTTGCTACATGTTGCAATCCAACTCGGGCGTATATCCCTTTATTTCAAGGACTCGCAGGAGCAGCTGGCGAAGACGCGAGGAAAATATCAAACGCTGTCAGGCGTAAACTTGACAGGTAGACGAGTAGGAAAACTTCTCCCCCTTTTTTTTGTTGGTCTTGGACCAGAACAGCGATAGGATAAGGAACCACCCCAAAAGTTGCCACTTTAAAGCACTTGAAAAAAATATTTTTAACACATTTTATATTGTATCCAATAAAAAAAGTATTTCAAAATGGTAAAGAAATTTTTAAAATTTTTTAGGTGTACCTAATCTTTTTTGTAAAAATTTCTATTACAACAATCCTAAAAAATACTTCATAAGAAATAATATAGTTTTAACTAAAATTTGTTTTAAAATTTTGTTGATCAGCTCAATATTAGAATGTTAAAATATTATAAAAATTAAGATAGTTTAAATTTAAGTTTTAAGGACTAAAGGTATCCGGTTTTTTCAGTGCATACCTCGCTTTTCCAGGCGGAAGAGACCACTTTTTATGACGCAAGCAAGGTGTATTTGAACAGAGGGCCGTGGTGCCGGGAACCTTGCAACCCAGTAAGGACAGGAAGGCGAATTCCGGCACATGCAGCACCATATAGGTATCGCCACCACTGACGATCCGTTAGGTTCTTTTTTTTATAGGTGCACCACTATCGTATTTGTATAGCAGGAACACACAAAGAGTTGTTTTTGTGTGTGGGGCAGGAAAATGTGTTGCACCTTTTTTGCATAACGCTGCTTTCTGTTCCGATCCGATGTGAATCGTCATGGTTATATTATTAAAGACGACTCCGACTCTTCTTCCGCGCTGAAGTAGCAGCTGTGCCAATATGCGGCCGTAAAAATAAAAGTCCAACAAATTGTTGTTTGCCGAATGGCTTTCGGGACCGGTGTTCCATTGAGAGAGCCCCGGGGAATGGGAACCCCGGAGAATCGGAATTGATTGGAGCCCGAACTAAGCTAAGCTGTCTGCGATAAGAATACCTGATGGGGCCGGGCCCCACAATGACATCTTGCTTCCCGCTTATTTACATATAATTGAGCACTCTCCTTATCTATCTAGTAATTTAAATAAACCCATTTTCGAAGGTCTCCTTCGTTCTACTTAGTGATTGAAATATGGTTATTCACGTTTTGGATACACGTGGAGGTCTGTGATTTTTAAATGCCAATAATTGTAGTTGATTGGTAAAATTGTAAAGTAACATTGGCATTTTTTAAATATTTAAAGGAATTTTCGGTAACTTTTTTTTTAGGCGAATTGAATCTCTTAATCTTTATTTTAATTATCACGACGTTTCTGTATAATCCTCGACCCCTTCGACATTAAGGTGTGTTCTACTTCAATTAAAATCGATCATAAAGGTGATGAATTGTAAAATTCGAGTGCCTAAACCTCCCCAACCTTCTTTTTTCGGGGGAACTGGGTCCGTTTCTAATCCGCAACATATGCCATCTTAAGACCCAACACTCACAAAAGAAGCCATAAAAACCCATGGACACGTAACGATTTGCGACGCTACAGACTGCGGCTCCAACTGTTGCGTATTAGAGCTGGAACAGTGGAACACTGAAGTCCGGGAAGAGGGAGCCGACCAGCCCCCGGTAAGACAATTTATGACTTTATTAACTTCAAAACGCAACCAGGCGGGCAACAAAGTGTTAAGCCACGCCGAAGATCAAGAAGAAGATGAAGCCGAGGCGGCAAGGCGATGAAGTTGTGTAAATGAAATTAATCTTCAATAGACACAGGGCAATAAACGAATCCAAGCATCCCGAGCAGCCTGTCACTTACACTTTGCAAAAAATAGGCGCTAGTTGTGATTACATCACAAACAATCGTATAAAATCGTAACACCAAAAATAGGTGAATTTCTAGGTAGGTACCATTTCTGAAATATTTTTTATAAAATTTTTGTAAGTATGTGAAGCTGTGGACTGTATTTAATTTTTTGTTAAGGCTGGTAAGAGACTTTAAAGTTTCGGAGTTTTACCTTAACTTTCAACCATTTTGGTCCTTCGAGCCGGATGAGAAAACTATTCGACAACTTTTAGACTTACACAAACTTTGAGCATTTATATTAAAACATATTTAAAAAAAAACACCCTATTTTTCCCAGTGTACTCAGCCATGCCATTAGTCATTAAATAATTTTTCCACTGAAGCAGCCGCTTCCATCTCGATTTTGAGCCCCATCTCTTCGAGTTGCAGTGGCTGCTGCTGCTGCTTTTGCTTTTGCTGCGTATTTTGTCAGGTGTCATAAAAACCGAATTTATTGCGCATGTGCAGCGGCCATAAGAGAAGCGGTCTTCAGCATTTTGTTACAGATTTTCAGTTTTATTATTTAATTTTCTCGCTGCGAGAGCATAAATCACGATGCGTGCCGCACTAAGGTGACAGTACTTTAGGGCACATAAACATACATCGGGTATTGGTATCGGGATCAGGACGGATCCACAACAAAGGCGAGGAGCAGGTTGCTGGAATGTTAATTAAATGGGACGCGGGCAGTTCCATTTAAGGTGCGTAACATGGTCAGGGGCATAGGGAGTTTGAGTTGCGTTATCGATGGGGGAAAGCTGCTCGCTTTTGGTTGATTGATGTCCAGGCAAAAGTACATTTTAAAATGCATAAGAATTTTTTGAACATTTTCAGAGAGTTTAAAAAAAGTAGTTCGAAAATAAAAATAAGTTAATGTAGCGCTATTAATATTAATTAATAATATCAGTATTGGTTTTTAAAACCAACGTTGTTTCAAATGAATAACCAAACTATACAGAGGAATTTTTGAACATTTGGAAAGGGCTTAACTAAAAATTACTCAAAAATAAAACTGAGCTTATGTAGGGCTATTAAAATGTATTAATAATATTTGTTTTAAATACTAATTTTAAAAAAACAAGCTTACAATACAGCAGTTTTGACAATCTGAAAATAACTTAAATAAAATATTATCGAAAATAAAACTAAATGAAATAATATTAATTTATAATATCAAACTTAAATGCAAATATTCTTTCAAATAAATATCCTGACAACTCCTTTTTGTCCATGTGATCCTTGGTTTTTCCACTATCTTCCCACACCGTTTTTGCCATAAACCAAAAAAACAAATCCTTCCCAAAAACTTGAAATTCACACGCTGCCGCCTGCGGGGGTTCTTCCCTTCCTCCGAGTGAAAAAAGAGCACGTAATGTGGTTGATTCTGCCGATCCCAATGCCGCTGCACTTGTTCCCACAAAATTCCCTGGCATAGGCAATTTCCATGAATGCCAAACAAGCAAAAATTTCACACTCGGCAAATGGAACTCGGGAGGGGTAAGAAAAAAAAGAGATGAACCTGAATGGAGGCAGTGAACCTGCCATGGGGCCTGAGAAACAGGGAACCCAAATTCTCGATCTCAATTCCAGACATCAGACATCAGCATAATCAACAAGATCACGCATCAAACGAGACGACAGCCGCATAAGAATGCAAACATTAAGAGATTTTATGCGAGTTTGTTCACATGCCAAAAAGGGGGCATCAGAAAAAGCAGAAACAGAAAACCTGGGGGAACAAAGGAGCTGAACAGGTACAGGTACCCAGTGCCCAGGACGATTATCCTGTCATTCACTTGTTGCTGTGCCACAGGACAGGTAGAAGGGCGGTAACCCCTGCAATTTCAGCATTTCAGTTACACTTCCTGCAGATGAGGTGGTCCTGGTTTTTATGCTGCCTTCGGTTAGCGTGTGAACCTGTTTTTTTCCTTTTCGATGCTAATCTGTGGCCTCAAATTTTTGCAAATTTCTGGTTATTTTCGCTCGTTGTTGCTTATTTTTAATAGATCGCAACTGGGTCTTTGGAGCGGGCATTTCGTGTTTTTCGATAATTTATTACAGTTGCCCAATTGGACGAAACGGTTTGGCTTCGGCCACTAAACACTTTTTTATTGTCATATTTATATTTGCGCGATTAGTTTTTCCTCCTTTTGTTGTTCTCTTTTTGTATTTTTGGGTTTCTTTGCTATAAATTCGAATTTTAAGTCGCACGCAAAATTAATTCCCACGCATTTTCAGTTCGTGATATTTTTCGGGGCTTTTATACATTTTTTTCATCATTTTTTCGAGAGCACAAATCAAGCGAAAAATGTACAAAGCGACGTTTTATTGTTCTTTTTGTGGAGCTGGGAGCTACACTTTATTAACGGATTTAAAATTGGATTGGAAAATGTAATGCTCTTTGGGGCAGATGATATTTTAAGATTCTGTTTTAATATCACAAATCTAACTTTAGTATGAAGGTTTTAAAGTCTTATTAAGAAGGTAATCTTAAATATAAGTAAATAATTCCTCTTAAAAAAAACTTTATGTACATTAAATTCATAAATTAAAATTTACAAACAAAAATTATATTATTAATATATGTTGTATATTATGAACACATTACATTACGATCAGCACTATCAACATTCATAGGGCTAAATTGCCTGACATAGTACCAAAAAAATAAACAAAGTTCACAAAATGAAATTCATTATTCAATACTAAAAACATCCTACAGCAGAAAATTCTATAATAAATCTAAATCACTAACATTTTGAATATTATGAAAAAATACCTGTTAGTTTCTTAAGCATTACTGTGATCTTTAATGAAAAAAAAATAAATTTTTGTCTTAAGCAATTTGAGAGAATTCTAAGTGAATACATTTTCATAATATTTATTTTACTTAAAACCGCCTTTATCTGAAGTATCATTCGGTTTCCCGATAGATATCCATCAAATCTTATTTCACTTTCTCTGCGACAACGACAACCATGGCAAATAACTCTTTTTGTTGGCCAATCATTTACTATACAACTCGAAGCTCGGTGGCCAAAGTGACAGGTACAGCCATTTCCCATTCCCCATTGCTTCCCCACCCCTCGCTTCGATTCAAATGACATGCAAAACAGTTGACATTACATTTAAGCCATTGCCGTAAAGGCAACCAGAAATATAAAATAAAATGAAATTGCTTAAATTGTTGGCTATAAATCAACGCCAGCCAACGAGGAGGAGATCAAGATCCCAGAGCCAAGACCCACGAAAATCTTGCTCTGCTCGATTTCACTGCCAAAAACAAAGCAAACCAAAACGACAAGAGCCGCACACAAAGCCAACTTCACCTGTTCGACGTGCAGACAATGCTCCAACTCGGTGACTTGGTGACAGGCATGTCCCCAGTCACCACCCCCCCTTTTTTGGTTGACAAGTACCGAGAGGCGAGCGACTCAATTGCGGCACTTGTCGCACGACACTTCAGCCCAAAGGGGGGTAAAATACCAATATACAAAAAACAAGAGAGAACGCTATAGTCGGGTGCCCCGACTATCAGATACCCGTTACTCAGCTAAAGGGAGTGCGAAAGAGATGGAGAAAAACTTTGATCCGCTGTAACTTTTTAACGAATGGTCCGATTTAAAAAATTTCTTCTACATTTCGATAGGTATTGATAAACACAATAAAACTGCATTTTTACTTTTCCAAAATATTGAAATTTTTAAAATCGTATATAAGCGATTGTGGGCGTTAGAGGGGGCGTGGCACCCTTTTGAAACAAACTTGCGCTGCGTAGGAACTCCTAGAATCTGCATGCAAAATGTCAATCTTCTAGCTTTTATAGTTTCCGAGATCTCAGCGTTCATACAGACAGACAGACAGACAGACAGACAGACAGACAGACAGACAGACGGACAGACAGACGGACAGACGGACATGGCTAGATCGACTCGGCTAGTGATCCCGATCAAGAATATATATAGTTTATAGGGTCGGAAACGCTTCCTTCTACCTGTTACATACTTTTGCACGAATCTAATATACCCTTTTACTCTACGAGTAACGGGTATAAAAATACAAGAAACAAAAAGAGGGGCAGAGATGGCGAAGCCAGATGAGAAAACATCGAAAATAATCAAAAATCCAGACCGGCCGAGTGTGTCACTTTCGGGGGAGTCAGTTAAAAAGCCAAAGAAAAAAGAGAAGCATTCGACCATTCAGGCCATGACAAGACAGAAACTTCGGCTTTTTTTACGCTGCAGTTACGGATTTACTCGAAATTTGTTTACGCTCGAATACGTGACTTGCACTGAGAAAGTGATACGGGAAATTTGAAATTAAACTATCTAATTCAAAGAGTTTGTTCTTGAGGGGCTAAATAAAATAAAAAATTTTTTTAAGTCCTAAACCAGTTTGAATAAAAAACTTTACATTTTTGGAATTTTTATTGAAATGTTTACTGTATATTTAAAAATTTATGAAAGTGATAATAAATTTTTATATTAGAATATTTATTATATATTTTAGAATTTCACAATTTATTATTAGAAAAACAAAGTGCTAAAATGTTTTAATTGTTTATAATTAGTTATTATACAAATTAATACATATAAAACACTAATGGTATACCACATAAATAAAATCAAAAATCTTTTAATCAAAAACTTTCATAATTTTGTAACAAAATGGGCAAATTAAAATATAAAAATATTTGTGTAAATCAGTTCATAAATTAACATTTTTCTTAAATAGTCACTGACAATTTTATTTGAATTTATTACTCGAAAAAGGGATTTTTTTCCACCTGCATGATTATGGCTTTTTTAATTTTAATAATTATTTCCCCCAGTGCCGCTGAATGCCTTTTGTGCATCTCTCTCGGCTCGTTTCATTTACCGTGCAAATCCGTAAGACCATTGAGGAGCTTCAGTGGGCCGACTCGGCACGTCCCAGACGTGCAGACACAATAAGCACTAAGTGAGGCAGACCGACGGGAATGAGGTAAAGATGAGGCATTCGCATTATGAGTTAGCAGTTTAACAACGAGATCATCTCCTTCTGCCTGTCCGAGCTCTAAATGGAATGGGACTGATTTAATCCGCCGACGAATGCAAAGCATCGCCTTAATTGTGCTACAGCCATATTTTCACTAATTAAACGAGGCCCAAAACGAAATTTCATTTCAGTTTGTTTAACAAATTCGCTGACATGAGCCGCTGACAGCAGAACAGAAACAGAAAAGCAAAAACGGGCAACGCAATGAAAAAAAGAAACAGAAAAACGAAAGACTTAAGCAGCGAACTTGCCACACACTTGACCCCAAATGGGCGGGAACAATGAAGCGATGGAGTCGCATTTTAGCCGCTTTCCAGCCCAAAAGAAATTAAGCCGAAATTTCAAATTGCACTGGGCCACACACACGCAAAACAAAGGCTTTCTTTTTTCTCCTCCCAAATGGCAAATCAATAGAAATTCGAGTATTTTCACCGACTAGCGAATTGTACCTGTCCACCCGGGTGTTCCCAGCTCACTGAGCGTAAAAATAATAGAGAATTGAATGCCGGCGAGCTGAATGATATCGGGGTAATTATTTGTTTCGCCAAAACAAAGCCAAGAGATTGTGGAATTTTTATGTCGCTTACAAAAGTGCGTGTGAACCATGTCTCTTTCGCTCGGCAATTCATTTTAAAAATTGTTCGGCCTACGCCCACACAACAAGTGCTTCAGATGCGGATCAACAGGTAGCTACTGTAGTTCGGAGAAGGCATTTCAATAGACACCGATACTTTTTAGGGTGTTACCCATAACGGATACGCTAGAAGTTGGATAAATCGATTGGGGTGAGATCTACAGCTCGAAGAAAATTGCTAATCGGTGGAAGAATTGTAAAAAACAAAAGGAAATCATAGGAAAGATCACAAAGAGATCTTTTAGATATTAAAAGAACTATAAACCTAGAAATTGAAAATTGACGATAATATTAATGTTTTTAAGGAAAACAAAGAAAAATTAAAATATATATTATAATTTTGTTATTAACACGAACTATAATATCGATAATATTGATTTTTTTCAAGCTCTAAAAGAAATGTATTGAATTAATTGGGTTTACTACTGAAACCATTATAAAACCCCGCACATTTTTCAATCTCCGTTATCAATTTCCACCCAACTGATATCAGATCGAATGCAGATCATCGATGAATGAAATAAAAATAGATTTCATTCAGAACCCCATCTTCCATCTGCCCCACACTTGGCGCCAGTCCACTGGACATTCCCCGTTTTTCTTTCTCAGTAAACCCCATTCAGGATTCCTCCACAAACAGAATGCAGAGATGCAATCGCGATCATCTTTTTCATCAAAAAAATACAAAGAGAATTCGAGTCTGGGGCTCCTGTTCTCGCGATCTCGTCACGTAACGCGGATATCTCTGCTCGCATCTCGGGCAATTAATTTAAACGAACTCCATAATATCTCATTTTTTTCCCCCGTTTTCGGCCTAAGCCCAAGAGAAATGTGAATTCAAAGAAGCAGCCATAAAGCATTTGAAATCCGAAAAAAGTTGAAATATAAACGAGAGTAGTAGGCACATATCCACTTGTTACTCCATTTACAAGTTACCTGGAAATTTGTGATTGAGATCGCAGTGGTGGGGCGTTAAAAGTCGTAAAAAGCAAGTTTATTTGGAAATTCAGTTGTAAAAGTGTAGTTTTTGGCCCCAAGTGTGGCAGGTTAGCACTTGCCCTCGAAAAGCCACTAAGAAGTCTATCCTAGACTTGGGGCATAAATCTCGGCCGGTAGGCAGTTTAATTTCCAAAACTTGGCCACTAAAAAATTAGCCTAAAAACCGTTGGACAAGTGTCGTTCGTATTTGTTTTTTTTTTACACTGCAGCGGAAGTCGAAGCAGCACGCCAATTCCCCCGTCTGGAATACCAAGAAGTTTTCCCCATATCAAAAGTTGTCGCCATGACTCTGAATTCAAGCCTTAGGCCCCCGATTCCGATTCCGATTTCAACTTTGTCGGCTCTCCAAGTTTATTTTTTCTCGTCTTTTTGGTTCGTGCGTCGCCACCGCCAAGAAAAAATCACCGACTTTTGTGGCTTTGGCGCGAGTTTGACTAATTAAAGCGCAGACTTTGGGCATTTTTAATTTGTACGCTTGTAAAACGAAATTTACTTTTTTTTCATGCTTTGTTTCTCGGCTTTTTGCTTCTTCGTGCAGCTTGTTTCCTTTTGAACTCTGAAATGGTGCGTGTCGCTCTTTTGGGCGATATCTCTGGGGAGTGGATTGGAGTGATTGGGGTATATATAATACGGAATGCTACTTGCAAAGCCTAAAGCTAAGTAGAAGCGTTTAATAAAAATAAACGAATTATAAATATAATTACCTATAAATATTATTTTATATTTATTTATATTTATCATTTGTATGTGAGGGGAATTTTTTTCCGAGTACGGGATTTATTCATGAATATATTAAATTACACATAAAATAGATAAATAGACATAAAACTTAAAACCCTTTTTTATATTTTTGTTCAGGTAGGTAAAATTGTAAAAATTTAAAATAAATAATTAAAAATTTTAGGAACCCAAAACTACTCACCACTTGTTTTTGTACCAATCGTAAAAATTAAATACAATTTTGTTTTTCAAAAAATCAATATTAAATTTGATTTTTATTAATTTTTTTTTATTGAATTTTTAAACTACATTTTTAGTTTAATTATAATTCTTAGAGCATTTATTTTTTCCCCTTGACTAATCATCTAAAATGTCAGACTTCTTAACTTGTCTTCCTCAGGCCGTTTGGTGCTTTATGGCCATCTTAAAGCCCGAACTGTTTTCTGAACCCGACACAATGTTATAGCCGACTCTTCCGAGAATCTCACGAATGGCCAGTTGACCTCTATAGCCTGGCAGCACAAAGTCAAAACGGACTCGGTGTATTTAGCCACTTTAACCACTCGAGGCCCCACAAAACGCTGAACATTTCACTTTCAGACCCAAAACAACGAGCGGCAACGACATCTTCATCTTGGCCAAGAGCCAAAAATGGCTGGCATTGTAAATTTTGGACTTTGTGTGGGGTGGGCGGGTTGGTTGGTGGGGGGCTGGTTCAGTGCAGGTGCAGGTAAACACATGTTAACTACATAAGCCAGGTGAGTGGGAAATGGGAAATCGGGGGGATATAGTATAGTATAGTAGAGGATAGGATAGCATAGGATAGGCAGCCCCATGTTGGCGCAAATGTCAAGCTATAAATACCGAATTGGAATTGGAATCGGGGAATTGGCCACAAATGCGTTGTACTCGCTACACATAACGCAAATATGGACATGCCGCTTGTTTGTTTGTTTCTTGGTTTTTTGTTGTTTTGCGACCACAATTGTACAAATTTCGCAATCGAAATAAAGTTGCACTAAAACGCATTTGGCGGAAGTCGTCGACGCCATTTGGAGGCATATTCAAATGAGGCTAAAATTCGTATTTCTCCGATTGGCGATGATGTAATTTGGCAATTGTTTTGCCGGCCAAATTAACACATTTCTCACTATACAACCACTCAATGGGTTAATAATGACACCCCAAATACACTTAGAAAAATTAAATTTAAATTTTAAAAACTCTAAAAACAACACAAAAAATGTGTAGCTATTATTAAATATTTAAATAATATTTTTAAAATAATAAAAAATTAAATACAAATAGTTTAGATAATAAATACAATAGTTTCATTAAAAATATATTAAACTTCTTTGAGTGCACTAAGCCGCTTGTGAGGTACTTTCACCCACAATGCCACACAATAGAAATAAAAGTTATACCTTTTGATATTATATTTTTGGGTCTCTGTAAACAATGACCACATATATAAGACTCACTTCGGCTCACCTGCAACAATTGTTGATGTAATAAACAAGGGCCAGAAATGAGACAAAGAAACCGCTCTTTAGCGGAGAAAACTGGCCACTTTCAAATGCTAATGACACTCTCTCACTCGATTTGTCCAGAATTTCAATAGAATCTAAATGATAATTCTAAACGGCATGTGCCACACACACGGCATAATTCATTTTTATGGTTTAGCGCATCAAATCGATTTTATGAAGTACCTATAGAATAAATCCAGAATAACTCACGGCTGGCACTTGGCGTTGATTTATCGGTGTTAAATATTTCTATCTAGCGATAAATGATATTCGAGGGTATGCACTCATAGAAATTTTTACCCTAAATCGCCCTAAAAAACTGACTTTTCGCCCGTGGATTTAGAAAATCGCCCATAAATCGTATCCGCTGGCGATTCGCCCGTGTATTTAGAAAAATTTTCTAAAAAATCCCTATGGAAATTTGGTTTAATTTAGGGTGATTTTTCTTGTATTGAGAAATATTTTCCTATTTTTAGGGTGATTTGCCCTAAGTTTAAGGCGTATTTTTCTAAAAGTAAGGGCGAACTTTCTGTTTTTAAAGGCAAATGCCCTGAAAAATTATGCAAATTAAAAAAAATCGTGTTTGAGCATGCTTAACTGAATTTGGGAAGCATGAATTTTAGTCGTGTATATTCTGGGAACTGGGACTGCTTTAATTAAACAACACCGACGAAGGAGACCGTTGCATATTATTGTATTGGTGTGTAGCTTATATGGGAGCTGCGTTAGGAGGGGGGCCCGATCTATACAACACAGCCGTTAGAACTGAAAAATCATGTTTGTAAACGAATTAGGGAAATAAATATGAGGAGAAAAAACAACTTACTTTTTTTGGTCATTGCGAGAATCGAACCCACGACCTCTCGGTTTAGAGTCTAACGTTCTACCGCTGCACCACAGACCCATCGCGCAAGACAACGAACAAACTCTGCAGACATCTTATTTTCCTGAGGTCTACGTTATAATTTGACTAAAGGCAACTAAACCGAATATTTTTTTCCTGACGACTGTGACAATTAGTCCCGTTTTCTTGCCAGCAAACACAAAGTATGCTTTTAACTCAGAACTCCCATACGTTTTTAAGGTTTAAAGACTACTTTAATTTAAGATTCGGACGAAAAAATGTCCTTAGTATTATAACGTTTACAAAAAAAAAAAAAAACATAAAAATCAAGTTGAATCACACAGGGTTCGAACCCACAACCCCACGACCTTAGTCCTCATATAGCAAAGTTGAAAGCGCAAGTGATTAGACCGCTGGGCTACCGAATTTCACACTTTTGGAGTGATTTTTAAGGCGAATCGCCCTTGTATTTAGACAAATTTTAGAAAAAAAATTAGGGCAATTCGCCGTTGGATTTAGAAAAGGTCAAAACGAAGCAAATCAAAAAAAATCGCCCTAAATATTAGAAAAGTAGAAAAATTAACCCTAAAAATATTTTTTTATGGTCTCCTGCCTTGAATTTATGGCAAATTTGTCGTGAAAATAGAAAATTTTTCTCAGTTCAAGGGCGAAAATTTTTTTAGGGCGATTTTCTAAAATGTAGAAAATTATTTTTATGAGTGTGGGGTGATATTCAATCATATTTATATATGGAAGACTGAGCAAACCACTGGATAGTTGCTCCACTTTCTTCCCCAAATAATTTGGAAATTAATCCCATTTCCACTGCAAACCCTAATACGAACATTTGTGTATCTTGTAACGCCACTTGGCCCCTGGGGTGCCATCATAACACGTGTAACTCCATAAATAATGTCATCTACATGGCAGAAGTTTTTCGGGTAAACCGAACCCTATCACTTATGAACTGCCATGCATTTGCTACCGTGCGATAACCCCAAAATTAATATGCAATCGGTATAATTTATGCACAAAATGCTTAAATTTATTAACGCGGCAAGTAGCCAAACACGGCGGCTGTACAAGATGAAGTTGAATTTAAATCAGGCATAGGTACAGTGAGAAAAAAAACATTATGAAATGCAAATATTATTTGTTTTTGGTAAAATGAAATCACCTTATTATATTAATTAATATATTCATCTATAATGATTACTTATTATTTTAAAATGGCCATAAGTTAAATGGCTCAAGTTTTTAAAGATTTTCATCAGAAAAACATAACTATTTTCTTATTTTTAAAATATAAATACAAGCTGTAAAATTGTTTAAAAATATTTCAACAATATTTATTTTCTCTGTTTTTGAGAAGTGGAGTTGCAGGAAGTTGGATCATAACTCATCTGCATGAGGGGTGTGTGCGGGCGAAAAGTGGAGATTTAGCCTCAACACGTGAGCATTGTATTATTTATAAACAATAATTATGGCAGCCACATGCGGTAGTATCTAGTTTTCTAGTTTTCGGGGCAAAGGAAAGTGCATCTGCGGTAGCTGGAAAGTGATTAGAGATGCAGCTGAAAGAGGAGGATGGGGATGGGGAGAAAGGGAAACGACGACATAGATGGCTTTCAAATTTGTTTCTCAGGATTGTCACCTTTCGCCCGACTTTGACTTTCCCCCATTTGCGTTTTTGGGGGATGTGTTTCTTATTTATGAAATATCCAATCAATTGGCGTTCGTTTCCCTGGGAAAACCCCAATCAGCTTTGCCATAAAGGTGGGTGTACAAGATAAAACAAATGTTTCCAATTGGAACATGGGTGGGAATTTTCCAAAGTTCTTGAAAATGAAAAAACCATAGACTCTAACTGGAGTTGTATTACTTATGATGGAAATCAAATAGATTAAAAATATATTTTAATTTCTATTATATATTAAAAAAGAAAATATTTAAAAAAATTAGTCTTATAACTATTAAAGAAAATGATGTAAATATAATACATATTTAAAATTTTAGTTTGTACATTTCTCAACAATTTGACTCAGTTTCAGCGCCTCAGCTTCGACATTTGTCATTCATCATCATCAATTTGCCATTCTCCAAGATTAAAAATAAATAAAACTGCGTTGAATAAGCATATCTAAATCACCGGCTGCCGTTTTACAAGCCGAACAAGTTTTTTTTGCCAAATTTACCGAAATGCCATTCATCAGGCAAAAAGCTAATGAAAACATCAGTTTTGTAAATTTGTTAATGCCCATATGAAAAAGTGCGTGTCGTGTCTGGGAAATAAAATGGAAATACTTTTAAACCAAAGGCACTTGGCAGTCGGCATTTGGCGTGACATTTCAATTAAAATGCTAATTTTGCAATGGACCTGGCAGCAGCTTGTTGTTAAAAGGCCCCCGAAAATTTAAAGGAGGGTTTAAAATTGGCTGCCGGCAACTATTTAGCGGAGTAAATTACTTTATTAGAGTCGGGACGTGGGTTGTCCAAGGCGTGCCATATATACCTAGTATACGGATACATGTAGTACCGTCTGAGGTTTTGAGTCGGGCCCGAGTGCAAGTGCATTAATCAAGTCCCCACACACGCAGGTTCGGGTAACCCACTCTATTCATTCTATTCGAAACTCCAATTCTCTCGCGCACTCACGCCCTGACACTCGTGACTTTTCTAAGCTAATTTATCATTTTTCGAGAGGAGGAAAACCGAAATTGATGCACTTTCTCCGCCATTCAGCGCTGTAAAGACAGTTCTATGTCTGTCTTCCTGCACTAGGAAAAATTGACAATTATCCCCGGATTTTTGTAGTGTTCTAAAATAGGGTTCTTATAGGTTTCAGATTTAATATCTTGTGATCCAACATTTTTTATCCATGTTGTGTTTTTGTTTGTTTTACAAAAATATAAATTTATTATTGTAATAAAGCCGAAAGCCTTTTCATTTTAGTTAATTATTATCTAAAATAATAATATATTATCTAAAAATATTTTCTATGTGAAGTAAGCAAAATGGTTTTATAAGGAATGATAACAATCTTGAATACCTTTTTAGTATCCTTTTTCCAGAAACCATCTTTTAGTAATAATCATATTATTAATTATTTCTTCAAGTGCTTGACGGAAGTTCAAAAAAACATAAAAATTGCAGCCCTTCACTTTAAACACAATCCATTTTCCTTGCCTTTAATTGTGACACGTGATGCGGCAGCCCGGCAGTGGGGAAATGGAAAATGGAAATGGGAAAACGGGAAACTGCCTAAACAGTTGCGCGCGCATAGAAAGCTGACAATTAATCTGAACAGATGCACGCCGCACTTTCGATTGCCTCAGCGAGAAGGTAGGGTCTCTCGATCTGGGCCCGGGTTTGGGGACTTGGGGGTTTGGGGGCTTGGGATCTCGGATCTCGGATCGGAGAAAACTATTTCCAAACGCCAATTGTTCATACATATGTGGGTGGCAGAACATGTGAGGCAATTAAGGTCGTCATGGGCTCTTTCTCCATCTTTGTCATGGGATAAAAAATGCTGGAGGAGGTGTCATGCATAATGCATGGTTCAGAAGTAAAGGGAGATCGAAAGGTATTATCGAAATGTAATAAAATACATTTTTGGCATGGCACTACATCTATAATTAAAGAGAAAAGAAAAATAATATTTAAAAATTATTTAATGAAATATTTGCTAATAAATAAAATTATTTAAAATTTTAGATATTAAATATATTCTATATTAATTATAAAATGTATATGTAAACAGTCAAACACCTTTAACATTTTTGTTCTATTTGATTTTGTATTGTATATATATTTTATTGTATTTAAAATACGAGTATTTTCATCTAACCATACTCTAGGCTTAACTTTATTCACAATCGCTGTTACTTTTACCACTCTACTAATTAATTTACTACGCAAACATAATCAACACGTAAGTACAGCTCGCTTTTCGCGATCGGTGGTGGAAAAACAGCAAGTTGGCTTATCGCCCCGTAGCATCGCATACGCCTTCCTCAGCCTTATCTGCTCCTGGCCAAATCGAAGTTCGGGCCACTTTCCGCTGGCCACATAATTTTACGCACGCGCCCCGCGGGCCAAGTTGCGGTCCCCAGTTAAGCGCCAGTTGGGTCCACTTTGGGTTTCGGCCGGGTTAACAGGCCTCCTCCATGCCTCTCCTACTCCTCCGAATCCGACTCCTCCTCCCACTCCACCTCCTCCTCCTCGGCTGGCAGGGATCGGGGCATCTTGGCCGGGCCGCTTAACATGCTGCCTTCGTGTGCGCTGCTCATTGATCGAAATTGAATTGGACATAAATAAAACAAGATCAATCAATTGATTTATTTTGACATGTTGCAACAGCGCGGGCCTGTGCGAGAGGCCCAGCTTTACTTTACTCCGACGACGGCCGGTTTTGGCCAACTGTCCCACTGGCCTGCTGCTCCAGCTCGGCTCAAACTCCTACCTCGAGCCCGACTGCAACTTCTTTGCCTTCTCCTTAAGCAGAGAGAAAAATATAATAAAACTAAACATTTAAAAAAAATGTAATAATCAGATTTGTGTGATTATTAACAATTCAATTTACATTTAATTTCAATTTTAAAATACATAAATCGAAGTGAAAATAACATTTTTTTCAAGCTAAGGATTCTTCAAAATACAAAATATGTTTAAAGAAAACCAATTAAGTAACTAAAAATTCAAGCACCTTTAAAAAATTTACTTGTTTTCAGTTTTTAAATAATAATGATAATATGAAATGTGGGTTACATATTTATTTTTTTATGAACAAATTATTTAATTATATTTTTTTCAGTGCAATGCGCAGTGGGTCTCATTTGCTTTGTCGCTGGGGAGATTTGTTTGCTGCCCCACTCGCATTTGCAACTTGTGGCATTGTTGTGGTTACTTTTTTAGCTCGGCCCGAGTTTGAGTTTGATTTTATTGCTTGTTCTGCTGCCGTTTTCTGGCTCGTTTCGTTAATTTGTCGCTCTTTTGCGGCGGGGAGCCTTTTGCCTGATTAATTTTTATATGCACTTGGGAATCTGGTCCCCCAGGCTGACATTGATTCTAATGAGGATTTTGATGAGGCCATAGGAGCCAGCAGGTTTGCTGTGAAGACGATTCGCCGGCTGATTGGGATTACGCATAGCTTCGTTGGGGACGCAGAAAGATTTTCTAAAAAGATTAGATTTTTAAATTGATGAGCAATGATGAAGAACAAAATACTTTAGCGAGCTACAACAGCTTACATTAAATTAAAACTGCTTACATTAATTATCAATATTATTATAAATTTAAATATGGCTTTACAAAAATTAAAAATATGTGTTTTAAACTACCATTTCATATCCTCTTTAGTTTAACATCATAGAAAGCCATCTTCCTCATTACAAAATCCGATCAGAGATCAAAATTTAACTATCAAATGATTTGTTGAGCTCGAATTATTCTTAATTTAGCATAATGTGCCGCTGGAATACCAAGTTGCGGTTCTTTTCTCATATCTGGCCACAAGTTCATCTCCCCCGTGACCTCGTATAAAGGCATAGATATGACCATGCAAATTTCACCTGCACCGAAGATTGGGGTTTTTGGCTTTACCGAGGGGTATTGCATATTTTGTCATATGCAGAAAGGCTATTAAATATGTGCATGACATGGTATGGAAATTTAAACAATAGATGGATGTCTTGCAGAGAGTTATGGACATTTGCAATACCCATCAGACTGTGGAGTTGTCAATGATCAATGGAGAGTTCATTGTTCCCATTTGAACGGCGGTCTTTTTAAATGGAAGTAGTGAAATTGCATTCATTGAGAAAAGGATTGGGAAAGGTTTTGAATGGAAAAATTATGGGTTGCAAATATTATACAAAGTATTTATATATTTAAATTCACTTAGATCAAGTTACTTCAATATTTTGGTTTACACAAGTCAAAATTTAAGGTTATTTTAAAACAAAAATATTTATAAGCAATATACCTGCATAATGGATTGCTCAATCTATTTTTTTGCAGATACCCAATGGATTTCATTCAAAAACAGCTAGTAGGGTAGGCAATTCGTCTCTAGAGCTTAGTTTTCCAAGTATAGTTACGTTCAGCATTCATAACAACAAAATGCATTGGAAAGGAAAAACAAAAACGGAAAAATGCAATTGCATTTTTTTGCATTTCATTCGGGAAAAAAAGATCAATAAAAATCAAATAATACGAGAAAACTTGCCGAGTCTGGGGGATCAATCACATTTATGCTAATTAAACTTACATAATATCCTTGCGGTTCGGGTACATGGACCGTATGCCTTGACAAATTCAAAACAGATTTTGCGATTTTGTTTTGACAAATTTGCGTGTGAGCAGAAAAAAGTGAAAAATGCTTAGATAAGCCGGTCAGAGAGATATATCGAGATGCCGGTTTAGATATAACGCTTCGAAATGTAGCAACTTTATTATGCAGCCGGTTTAGAGATAGAGATGCTAAGGGAAAATGTGAGGGGTGTATCCGAAGTATGGTTCCGTGGGGGTGGTGCACTCCATTGTAGCACAATGAACGGCTGTTTTGTGGTTCTTGCACTTTCGCTTTATTAATATGCACACCACCTACATTTGTGTTGCTCGCTTTTTTCCGATCGATCCGAACCGATCGATCGATCGATTTCTCCGCTGCAGTTCAGTGGCCAGCTATTGGAGGGATCGCCGGATCGGTTTTGGATTGGATTGGATCAGATCGAAATCCGTTAATTCCCTGCATGCTGCATAAAGCAGAAGGGAAATTGTTACGGGAAGACGATCTGCGATCACAGATCACCGTTCCGTTCCGCGATCGATGCGGATGCTCTGGGTTCCATTGTATTGTTCTACTGCTGAATTGCAAATCAGGCCCATAGTTCTCACTGCTGCAATTTGCCGTTTGTTGGGGCAGGCAGCAAACACAGTTCTTCCCGGGATGTTTTTCCGTTTTCCGCACTGAAAGAAACTGAGTTCTATTTAAAATAATTGGAAAAAAATCATCTTTAATCAAAAACATCTTTTATAGGGCTATAAAATTTTTTCCAATTAATGATGGTAGGTTTCTAACCCTTAAAAAAGAGTTATAAATAAATAATGATTTTAACCGAATTTTAATTATTTAGATCTCTTTTTTAAATTAACTTTAAAATACCTAAAACACATATTGAATTTCCTTTGAACTTCCTTTATACAAACAACACCATTAAGAACCAAAATTAACCCTGTAAAAGATCTAAATAACACATAATAGAAATTAAAATCTATAAAAATGGAGCATTAATAATTTTATTAATTTCTATTGATTACAATAATATTTATAAATACAAATCGAATTTTGATTAGAGATTTATAGAATATTAAATCTACCCTGACTTGATAAATTTGTGCATTTTTATTTAGGATATTCTGATACTATGATAAATTTAAATCATAAATAATAATATAAATTTTCTAAAATTCTTTAATTATTTCGACCTATAACCCATGAACCTTGTTGACCCCCTATAGTTTCTTCGACTGCATGTTGAAGCTCCAGTTCAGTCAACCCGCCTGGTCAACGACTCCCCAGCCGCTGGACACACGTGGGTGTGTGGAGCGTGGTGTCGTTGGCGTGGCCTTGTCGCTTCCCCCATTCCCATTCCAGGTTGAATGTCCCGTTGTGTCTTTGAACTCCCTGCCAGGGCTATGGCTATGGCTATATCTATAGCTATGGCATAATGCCCAGCGAAGTCGCCAGACACTCAGACGTCTCTGATGAATGAGACATCGAACCCAAACCGTCGACCGCTGTGGCATCAGCCGAAAAAGCCGAGAGATAAATCAATAAATAAGCAAATACCAGCCAAAAAATCGAAATATACCTGACGCGATCTTCGCATGCAAATGGCCGATGGGAGATGGTGGTGGAGTTCTCCCCCTCTGGACGACCGGCCACTAATTAAAATTACAAATTCGCCCTCGCCCGGCAAAAGGAAGACGCCTCTTCTGGCTCCGGCAATTAGCATCGCTAGGTTCTCTTCTTTGCCGGATTGATATATGCATAAAGACGGCTACGTGACTTGAATGAAAGCGCTCCCCCGATGACAAAATCCTTGATCGCAGCGTTCATTGATCTTCGCTCTTGCATCTTTGGAGACTGTTGCCAAGTCGGCGTTCTAAGGTTGCAGCCACCACGAAAAAGAAATTCTCTGGAAGAGTCTTGAAGATTCTGGCGATGTTCCAAGGCTCCAAAGTGGTACTAAAAATATAAGAAATAAATATTTTATTAGAACTTACTGGGTATACTATATATACTTTCTGAAAACCCTACTTCATTAACTTTAAAATTAATTCTACAACTTTTAGAACACTTTACACTTAAATTAATATCAAACTCCTTCTTAGAAACCTATTAATTTAATTGTTAAATTCGTTCTACAATTTTAAAAACACTTTAAACTTAAATTAATCTCAAATAAAAAGCACTACCTACTAAAATTGCCATTATATCACATGAGGTAACAATAGCAAAATCCTAGAGAATACAAACATTTTCAGGTTCCTTACCTTCTTTCTCCACCAAATAGTTTTCCATTACTCCAAAGACCATCTTCCCACAGTGCATTCGTGCTGATAAATAAATTCTGGCATTAACTTGCCATATATTTTCATTATGTGCGACACAGAAAGTCGTGTTTTATTTTAACACAAGTGGATTTTAATAATAAAATGTGTCTAATTTGGTACCCACTCGTGGAGTGGACAGGAAAATAAAAGAAAATACAAGAAAAGAAGGAGAAACCTGATTGCAGCAAAGCCTTTTTATATTTATTTTTATTCCGCCAGCCCACCAGTGGACTCACCGGTGGACCCTGGGATGAGATGGGGCTGCTCTGGCACTTTCCTCGGCGGCTTCCTTCCCGACTTCACATACATATGGATATGGTATGTGGTACGTGCGAGGCGTCAATGCTTCATTTCCACTGTCATCTTAAGTTGATTGCAAGTTACGACCGTGTTGACACCCTACCTGTCTCTCGCTTCTCGCTCCTCCTGCTTGGCTAACGGTAATTGCAGTTGCGCATGCGTGCGCCGGGGTTATGCCTCGCGATCGTATTATAAGAGCTCCCCGAGATCGGGACTCTGGGGTTAATTCCCGGCCTACTCCTCGTGGCCATGTGCGGGCGGCTTATTAATCAGAGCGATCGTTGCACAACTCCTGCTCCTGCCACGAGTCTTTCGGGCATGATTCATGCTTAATTGGCTCTAGATAGTTACAGTGGAAAAAATAAGGTGCTATATTAAATATTTGAATTTCCTGGAACTTGATGGAGGCTAGAATAATTAAGTTTGTATTATAGAAGCTTTATTTCAGTCAGATTTTATAATTTGTAAAGGTAGAGTTTCCGTAAAATCAACTAATAAAAATAATTTTATTACTTATTAATTGCTATTCTTTAATCAGAATGGATAAAATGGAGTAAAATTTTTAATATAATTCAATTTAATTTTCTCCAACATGTTAGATTTTTTTAAAACATTCTCCAAGTGACCCAACCCGAAAGCTAAGCCAAACCAGCGAATCCAAACACCGGGACCGATCCAGCTGTAAGCCGTGCAAATCTCACCCAAGTTGTCAATTTCTCAGACAACACATTTCAATCAAACTTGGCCGTGCCATAAATAAGCCGCCAAGTGGACAGATCCAAAAACCGGGCTCCACTCCAATCTTTTAAGTCTCCCTCGCTTAAATTACACATTGTACTTGCGGTTGGCTATCGAGCACGCCTAACGTTCACATTTTTCCACATGAAATTATGAAGTTTCCATGGCAATTAATACGCATGCGCAGAGTTGCGAGCTCGAATCCCAAGCTGCCATTTCAGGAGGGTGTTGTCGTTCGTCGTCTTGGCTCGCATGTCAATTTGATGGCAATTAACTTGGCTTTGCTCCAGCCTTTGTTTTAATAATAAATTTAATGAGCTGCCAAAAATGGTTGCAAATTTACGTGGCAATTAGCGGGCTAAATGACGGCGACACTTGGCCAAGAGATCGTGCCTGGGCGGAAAGCTGCGACTCCAAGTAGCCAAGTGACCAAGTGTCCAAATGTCCAACTCCGTCCGTCTGCCTCTGCTCCATTTTGCTAATGAGCGCTGCGATTTTGCTCGTATCTTTGGGTAGCCAAGCCCCAAAGAGGTGGTACTGAGTACTGAGTACTCAGTGGTTTTCTGCGCTTTTCGGTGCGAAGGCATTTTTGTGGAGGGTGTGGTGACTCAGATTTTCGGCGGTGGGTCAGTCGGTGGCTGCAAGGTGACACTTTTGCTGGTGGTTTGGGTTGGACATCCATGTATGGATTGCAATCAGGTGGTTTATTTTAGGGATAGAGCTGTTTTAGTAAAATTTAATTGAAGATGATTTATAAAAAAAAAAAATATTCCTCCAAAAATTTTGAAAATATTAAATATCCGAATCCGTAAGTGAAACTAAAATTAAATTTTCATAAAAGAAAAATATAACTCATAATTTATAAGTTATAAACAAAATAAATATTCCTCTAAAAAGTATGAAAGTATTACATCTCAGATGTAAATTAAACTATGCCATAAATTATGTGAAAACAAGCTCATTGTAAAAATTTACTACAGATAGTAAAGAAGTTAAACAGAAAATTAAAATTATTCTTGAGTTTTTAAAAGACAAAGTTTATTGTGAAAAATTATTACAAATAGTTAAGAAGTTAAACAGAAAATTAATATTATTATTGGAGGTTTTTAGAGATAAAACCCATTTTAGAACTTGTCCCAAATGATTTTCTTTGAATGATAATTACCGAACTACCGCCATAACTAATTTAATAAAACGGTTATAAAAACAGATTTATAAATAAAAGTGTCTTATTTAAAAAAACAGTTTTTAGGTATATAAAAAATATGTGACAGCAAATCAAAAATTGAAAGGCCACCACAATCACTGGGTTCTACAGGGGATCCTATCCCCTTTACATGCCCGTCATCTGGGGATGGTAGCCGTGCAGCTCGAACAGCTCCTCCTTGGACAGCGTGCGCTCCAGCTGCTCGGGCTCCAGCTGAAAGTGGCGCGGCAGGATCTTCCACTGGCACATGTTGAAGTAGTTGTACTCGCCGGACTCCTGGAAGCCCCTGTACGAGTAGTGCGGGTTGTCCGCCTGCCGCTTGATCCAGAAGCGCTCGAACTTGTGATAGCGCCAGCCGCGTTCCGCCAGTTCCGCCGCCGCGAGCATCTGCATCATGTCGCCGGTGTAGGTGTAGAAGAAGTAGAACAGCAGCTCCACCTGCATCTCCTCCATTTTCGGATGCTGCAGATTCAAGCGGCCAGCCAAAAGATAGTTCACGGGAATATTGCAGCTCATCTCGTGCGGATTCAGGTGGACCTCCTCAAAGGGTCCTGCAAAGGATTCGCCGGGCACCAGATTGTGCGGCAATCGGTTGCCGAAGAGCTGAGTCATTTGCAGGGGATTACGCTGCACAGATCCGAGTTTCCTGGCCAGTCCCAGCATCCCAAAGGAACCCTCGACGGCGGAGCTGGGTGGTAACTTTGCATTCATCATCCAAACTCGGTCGTAAAGAGGTGATCCCACCTCCAAGTTGACTCCGCCCAGTGGCATGCCTGCATTGTTGGTATTTAGGCGGGCAAAGATCTTGGAATTCTCGAAACCAGGTGGTGGATGAAATCCCCCGCCGCTGCTCTGTGTGGAGCCCATCTTGTGGACCTTATTGAGGGCCCTCTGGCGGACTCCCTCCTGCAGGAACTGTTTGCCAAAGATCAGGCTCACATCGAAGCGGGATGGGTTGGCCAGGTAGTCATAGAATTGGGGCAGATACTTGATGCTCCTGGGTTCCTCGAGGCCCCGACTTTTCGGTATAAAAACATCGCTGCCGCCTTCATTCAGGGTTGCATTTCTGGGCATGGCGCTCCAGTTGGGAACCGAGGAGGGTAGGCTCGTGGTGCCTGGTAGGGCCGGAAAATCCTCCCGGAAAATACTAAACTCGGGGGGTGGAGTCACCTGGGGCGGTGGCGGCGGCAGCAGTATCTCCACATTTGGCTTGTTCTTCTTCACCACATCCACGTACAAGATGGGAAAACCATTCGGGATCGGCGAAGGTTCCGGCGAGGATATGGGCGATTGGTAGAGCGGAGGAGTCGGTGGACGTGGGGACTTTTCCTTGTCGTCGAATATGTTAGTAATATGGCGCTTCATATCGTCTACTCGGGATTTTTATAAAAAACTCACAGCTTATTTCTGAAATTTTCAGGAACTTCAAAAAAATAACACGTGACGGACGTCGCTTTGCAGCACTATCAACAAAAAGTTCCGATATAACTATCGATTACAGCTTATTTGAACTTTTCATTTCCTGACATATTTTAGGGGATTCCCTAAACCGTTGAAATGCTTGAAAGCCAGAGTTGCCACCTTATTTTATTAAAAACCATGGCGCTTAGGAGTTAAATTTACTTTAAAAGTAAAATAAGTTTTCTATTATCTATAAATTTTTTCTTCAAAAGTTATTCAGCAATCATCCTAAAACTGTAAAATCAAACAAACCTGTTTATTACGCTTTTCTGATAAATTAATGCCTGACTTGTGTGGGTGCCACGGAAATTGCCATAAAGCAATTTAAAAGCAACAGTCATAAATTTAAGAAAATTCACCTGCAGCTGGCGAAGAAAAGTAGAAAAAAAGATTAAAACTGTGCAAAAAATACAAAAAAAATGGCAAAACTAAAACGCACAAAAAAGGCTCATCTATAAAAAAAGCTGAAAAAAAACTAGTTGGGGAGTATAACCCATTAACTTAAAATGACACCCGACTAACATAAATCTCGTTCTTTGGCCAGGCAAATGTCTCTGGGAATTGACAAAAGGAATGGCCGCTAAAGCAGAGGAGGAGGAGCAGCGAAGACCATGAGGAGGAGGAAGAATATCAGGCTAATAGCCCAAGTGCTCCTGCCCACAAAAAGCTGAGGAGTATATGGTCATTTGCCTGCCGCAAATCAACGAACTTGTCCAGCGGCCACAAAAGTCACAACACTCGGCGGATCAGGTGCACAGCTCCCACTGCTCCTTGCCCACGAATATGTAGGCTCCGCAAATTAAGCACAAATAATATAAAAATACAATAACCTAGGATCCCAGCCGCTGGCCAAGAAAAATGATACACATAAGCACGGCCAAGTGCAGGATCAGAGCACGAAAAACGAAAGAGTTTGAAGAGATTTCGGGATCGTATCTAGAAATACCCTTAAAAATTCAAAAATGAATTAACTAATTAAATTAAAAATTTTCTATGTATATTCAAAAATTTAAATATATGTAAATCATAATATAAAAATTATAACAATGATATTAGTCTTATCTTCGAATAATAAATTGTAAATTTTTTATCTTCTCGACCATAATAATGTGGTAGTCCGATTCTAAAGTTTTATTTAATGTAAAATACAATTATAATCAAAAACTGCGGTATTCCTGATGTATAACGTATTAAAAATACCCCCTAAAAGAGTATTCCAAACCATCCAGATCCCAGGACTGCGACTAACGAAGCCACAGCAAAGCCATCACGAACCGCGGGCAGAAGCTGTTCCGGCAACATAAACTACAATAAATCATACTCATGTTGCCGGGGACAGCGGAAAGGCTCCTTGCTCCGCTCCACGAACCGCAGTCCACTGGCCACGATCACCTGGCAGTTGGCCAAGAGATGGGTCAGGCCAATTGCAAAGCCATTAAATCGCCAGGGCCAAAGTCAAAGTCAAAGAAAAAGCAAGTGGAGTCTCTAGGCAGTGGATTCGCTGATCGGCAAGAGGTGTCAACTGGAGGTGATCTTAAATTGGATTTTGGCTTTCATTTGATTGCGAAATACTCATTTTATATATTTCAGAATATTACCCGCCCGCACTTGACGTGTCGCGTGGTAAAGCTAAACTTCCATGATTACCTAGCCATTTATTTCGCCTACAAAAATTTATGGTTGAGGGTAGAAAAATAGGAAAATAAGTATTTTGCCGGAACAAAAAAGGAATTAAAAACATATATTAAATTTTCTCATAAAAAAATGTACAACAATTTATTGATATTGAATTTTCATGTAGATTTAATTTCCTGTACTAAATATTTAATGTTTAATATAAAAATAAATAAATAAAAGAATTGTGTATTAATAATAATGAGAAACTACAAAAAGATATAAGTTAATTAAATATAAAGAACCCAAAAAAAATAAATTAATTAAATAATTTAAAGATTATATAAGAACACTTGTATTGCTGGGTTATCAAGAAAATAATTTAAATAAAATAAGCAAACCCTAGACCTATAATACTAGCCCCCACTGTTTATTTGCAGAGCTTGGGACCTGTTGGCCGCCATCAAGGCGTGCATTATGGAAATTAGCATTGGCTTAAGTGACGCCCCATTCGTCGGCACAAATGACCGTGGCTCCAACTCCAAGTTCCATTGGGTGCGTGCCGCCATATCGCCTAATGACCAGCGGGAGCAGTACTTGTAGTTCCATCTAAGACATCACTAAGCACCGAAAGAAGCTCGGCTGAGTTTTACGAGCTCATTGGAACTGCAGCTCTTTTTGGCCGGGGAAGAGCGAAAACATATATTCCTCACCTCAACCTCAGTGGGCTTAGTGGCAGGCGGGCCATTAGCCAAAGCGTTCAGTATAATGGCCATATGTTTATGGGGTTCTTGGCAGTCTTTAAAAATTATTCACAATAGGCGTAGATCACTCTTGGGCCTAAGCTCGTCTTTGTGGGCGTTCGTTTAGTCAAGTTTGCTTATTTACGAGCAGCCGGCTGGCTATAGTGCAAAAGATACTAAACTCTCAAAGTTGCACTATTTATAGAAGGATTTTGAATTATATGTTTTTTTGATTTTCTAAAAATATGATTTAGGATATGTAGAATTCAGGGACCAACAAGAAAGGAAGCTAGCTTCGGCCAGCCGAAGCTTATATACCCTTGCAGATCATTCCTATTAATTAACAAATCGCAAAAATGTTCAATTTTCTAATATTTATCATTAATTTTCCGATGGTTCCTATGACAGCTATATGATATAGTCGTCCGATTTTGATCAAATTAAAATTGAAATTCGGAATTATTTAAAAAGAGTCATATCCAAGAGTAGAAGATAATACAATAAAAACCAAAGAAGCTAGAATTTATTTCCTATTACTTTTCCATTAATTTTCCGATCGTTCCTATGGCAGCTATATGATATAGTCGTCCGATTTTGATTAAATTAAAATTGAAATTCGGAAATATTTAAAAAGAGTCATATCCTAGAGTAGAAGATAATACAATAAAAACCAAAGAAGCTAGAATTTATTTCCTATTACTTTTCCATTAATTTTCCGATCGTTCCTATGGCAGCTATATGATATAGTCGTCCGATTTCGATAAAATTAAAATTGAAATTCGGAAATATTTAAAAAGAGTCATATTCTAGAGTAGAAGATAATACAACAAAAACCAAAGAAGCTAGAATTTATTTCCTATTACTTTTCCATTAATTTTCCGATCGTTCCTATGGCAGCTATATGATATAGTAGTCCGATTTTTTAAATAATTTATTCGAAATTCAGAAATATTAAAAAAATAACATCCCCAAAAGTAGAAGGTAATATTTCAAAAAACACCGAAGTTAGAATTTTTTAAAGTTTTTTTTTTCCGATTGTTCCTATGGGAGCTATAAGATATAGTTGTCCGATCCGGTCGGCTCCGACATATATACTACCTGCAATAGAAAGAAGACTTTTGGGAAAGTTTTATCCCGATAGCTCAAAAACTGAGAGACTAGTTTGCGTAGAAACAGACAGACGGACAGACGGACAGACGGACAGACGGTCAGACGGACAGACGGACAGACGGACATGGCTAGATCGACTCGTCTAGTGATGCTGATCAAGAATATATATACTTTATGGGGTCGGAAACGTCTCCTTCACTGCGTTGCAAACTTCTGACTGAAATCATAATACCCTCTGCAAGGGTATAAAAATAGGAGTTGTTGAAAAATAGAAAGAATTTTTTATTATTGAAAGGAATAACCTAGCTTCTCAATATGTTTTTTTACATTAGCTCATTTAACCTATCCCATTTTAAAACTTTTTTAATCGACTATTAATACTATCATTGTTGAGCATACAATTGTGTAAATATTGTTTAACGATTGACATTTTTTATTAGTGAATGATTAAAATGTAATATGGAAATTGGGTTTTTTTAAAAATAAATTTTAAAAAAGTTAAAAAAATACTTATTATTAGACATCGGATTTTAGGTGAAATCGTTTTCTTTATGTACAATTTAAAGCCACATTTAATTGGTTACAAATTTTATTTATTAAGTTATAAATAAATTTTGGCAAAACTTATTTGAGGTTTTTGTAAAAAAATTTTAACCAATCAAATGTGGCCTTAAATCATATTTAAAAAAATCGATTTCACCTAAAATCCGATGTCTACTTATTATATTTTGCATGTAAATATTAACATATCATCTTTTGATTTTCTATATGGTAAACATTTTATTTTATTACGTTACTTAAAAATTGCAGAAAATAAAAATATCATTTTTGAATTCACCTAAAAATATTGTTACGTCGGCATATTAGTGCCCCAGTCCTGAGAAGGACTTGGGCCGAGGAAGTTGCGTCCTGAGCAGGCACGCTGGCTGCCGGCTAAGCTCGCCGTATTTGGGGTGGGTTCTTTGGAAGCCACTTCCTCTCCAACATAATGAGAATAAATTTATCGTGCCTGAAAAAAAAATGGATAGAATTCGTAAGGTCCGTTGGTCTTCTGTCTGCACTGCCCCACAAGCTCAGCTGTAGCTTGATCGTAACACGATCGGGCTGTGTTTCGGCCACATTCCCTCCCCTTCACACGTTCGTGTGCCAAATGGATCGTCGCGGGCCGCGCAATACGATCCCCTAATGTCGCGGTCGTCAGTCAAAAGTTATGTCATTGTTCTTGACCCCTTCTTCCATGTTTACCAGCTCCCCTTTTAATTGGTTTCTACCAAGACATTATAAAGTTTGATTTACATTATAAACTTTATTGTAGGAAATATTGGCAAGTGCCACTTGAGTAACATTATGATTGGTATTACATATGAAATTAATTGTAGTTGACAACAAAGATTGTTTGCGGAGAGTATCGAATTTACCACCTGTATAAGGTGCACACGTCAACAAATTGCTGACTATTCACGACTACAAACGTCGCTCTGAGGCTCTTATGATCGTTCATACGAACACAAGGCTGATACTCGCCGCTGAAAAATCAAGGTGTTATTAAATTATAAAAAAAGTTATAAAAAGGTTAACCTACGTCAAGATATGATTAAAATTAGTTGGATTATATGGTAGTGTGTTTTTTTTTTGTTGAATAATTGTATTGGACTTTAACTAATTCATCAGACGGATGACAAAGGTATTAACTTCACCAAGAAATTTATTTGAAAAGCTTTCAGAGTAAACATTAGTGTTGGGTATTGTAGCACAAACTAAGGCCTTTTCTACTTTATTACAGTGTATGAGCGGTGAAAAGTTAAGACGGAAGGTCTCAATGTATAAAAGTTCCAAATCATTTATCGTTATAGGTGAATTTACTTTAGACAGAATATATTTCACTTTAATATAAAAATGTGGTTCATTTCTGAGAGTGACCGCGAGGGCCTGTGTATTAATCATGGTGTATGTATATATATATATAAATATGTTTCTGGTAAAAAGGAACCGTGTTCCGGCAAACTTACCCCTTTAAGTCCTGGGCGATGAGATCTCGACGCTCTGGATCATTTGGGTTGGCGATAAATATTAAATTAAATTGGGCATATATATATATATATATGTATATGTATGTGTATGTGTATTAGTGCACTTAAAAATAATATTTATTTTGGGTGTAATTTATATCTTGGACATCGCGTCTTTCGCGTAACTATTAATTTTCTTTTCTCATAAACACTGAACAGACAATTAAAAAAACTATGAGAACATGGCGGGAATAAAAGAAAGCGGCACTCGGTCATCCAGGTGAACTCCACGGCGGTGACTTCTCGCTGAGCTTCGTATTACACATGCACGTTCGTTGTGGTGGCTGGATTGGGTTTTCAGTGTTGTTACTGATAATTATTTGTTTGTTTTTCTGTTGTTTGGGTTCTTGTTGCGGTTGTTGATTGTTTTATTTTTGGTTTAGTTCACTTTATTGTTGGTGCTTAATCCCGGTTTCGCTCGGGCCAGTTAGCGGCAGCGGTTACGATCCTTTCTAAATCGTGTCCGTGATCCCGACGGAGTTGTACGGATCTTTTGTACATCCTGAGTCCTCGGAGGACTATAAGGACCATTATTAACACTGCTATCAGACACAAGACATTAAACACTTTTACAATTTCGTCCTTGTGGTCTACCACTTCGACATTATTTATAACATTGGCAGTGTTGCCTTCCGCTTTTGAAACTTTGGATCCCATTTTGCTGTTTTGGGTCCTTTACACGGAGTTTATGTGCAACGCGAAACGAGGATTCATGTTCCTGTTTGGAACTTTCCGTCGAACGGATTATTTTGTTCTTTGCGCTCGATTTGTAATAGTACCGGCCGTATCTGAGAATCTGACTGACTTCTCCGTGGAGTTTTAGTTCTTTTATACAGCAGCTGAGCTTTTCTTTTTGCTTCCGGGTTCTTATTTTCGTACCTAAGTGTTCCCATCTAGGTACTCATTTCCCCTTTTTCTAGCTAACTGGCACTCTTTGGATTTAGCTAGCGTCAGCTCTCGGGTTCATATCAGTCTTTCGTTGCTTTGCGGACCGCTATATTTTTCCATTGAATTGCCCAATTATTGCATTATATTGCATTGTGCAAATTTTGGTCTTTCTTTTCTCTTTCGCAACTTTAGAGACTGTGGCTTCTGCTGCCCCCTTTTTGACTCGCTTCCCGCCCTAACAGGCCCTCGTAACAGGCTCGATGTCGTCGATGCGGATTCCGTATGGAACGACCTCGCAAAAAGAATTCTACGACAAGCGGTTACAGGGTGTTTTTTTTTTTCATGTGCCTGAGTCCAGCCCAACGTGTGGCCTCGACCCATACCCTGGGATACAGAGTCTCGTGCTCTATCGACAGAACTAGCCGGGATAATTTTTTGTAAAAACATTTGTGAAAAAAAAAAAATGGGACTATTGTTTTTTTTTTTTTTTCTCTTGGATATTCCATATAATTTAATGATGAAGGTGTTGAAGCTTCTTGTCCTTCCGGTGCTGTCTCTCGTCCTTTTTTTTATCGTCCGGGTTAAAGATGCGTGCGCGAGCCGCCTCATACTCCGTCTTCCGCTGCTGAAAGGATTTATGCGGAGAAATCTGCGCCGGGCTCGCGATCGTGTTCTCTATTGCTTCTGTGTCTCGTTTTTCTGACCGGGCTCCCCTGCGTCCCTGGTCAGACCTTTCGATAAAAAAGGAGCCTGCGTTGAGTGATACGAGTCACTTTTGCCACAGTAATGACACTGGGTGTCATGGAACCGGGCTTGGCATCCTGTCCCCTCTGCTTGGTTGCGATGGCGATAGAAATCGGCCGGCTTGTTGCAAGTGTAACACAAATATGTGTGAAACGGGGATGTGCACTCTCCTCCTGCTTCTGGCCCGCTCCCTCCTGTGAAAACTTTCTTGTTTGTATTTTGCCGGAATGGGTTCGTCCTGCTCGGCTTTTCCGCATTCGCTCCCTGCGGTCGCCGGTCTTTTTGGAACGCCTCAAGTTGGTACTCTTCTGATTCGCTGTCTTCTTCTGACTCGTTGAAAATCTCGTTGACTTGACGCGGACGTGTTCTCTTATCTCTTATCCACTTCTCCAACCGTCTTCCCTTCTTTTTAAACTCTGCTAACGAATCTATTGGAGAAGCCAACATAAATGCTCCGAGTTGGGAGTTCAAATTCTCTTTCAAAATCTCAACCAGATCTGATTCCGGAATTTTCCTTCGCATCTTAAAATGCAGATTGTGCATTGCCGAGATGTAATCGTCCAAACTCTCATTATACCCCTGGTGCCGCTCCACCAGATCTTTGATGGTAACATAATCGTTTTCCGAGGCTGAGAACGCCCTGGTCATTTCTCGTGTCAGCGAAAAGTAGCCGAATTCGTACTCCTCAGCTCTGTCTTCTATCAGCTGCCAATACCACTTTAAGGCGGGGCCTGTGAGTAACACATGAAACTCTCTGAACACCTGTTCCTCCGTGCACCCGTATAAATCCTTCATCCTTTCCACCCGAAACAGAAAACTCTCCACGGACATACCCCTGGCAGTGCCATCAAACTTGAGATTCCACTTGTCGAGTCTGGCGTTTTGATTTCCAGCTGATCGACTAATGAGCTGTGAAACTTCCTGCATACTAGTAGTCTCTCCCCTCTCTCGTTCATTCGGAGTAGTCGGATCCCCTGAAGCCTGTCCAGGATATCTTGGTGGTTCTGATTCTGAACCCATCCCGTCGTGATTCCTATGTCTGGTATCTCGACCATTTGCTGTTGGTTCTCGTCCCCTTGCTAGTTGTGGAGTGGAGCTATTGCCTCCTGATAAGTTTCCGGATCCCTGTGCTTCGCTTACTTCAGCGACTCGCAACTGGAGATTTATCATTTGTGTGTTTAACTCTGTGATCTGCGTTGCGAGTGTTGCCTTTAGTTCGTTGCCTTGTATAATAATGGCTGACATCATCCTCTCCAACCTACTTTCGGAGGTGGAATGACGTGGCCTGGCTCCTGTGTTTGGGAGCATGCTGGACCTTCCTTGCGGTTGGCCTAGCCGGTTTGTAACTCCCCCTACGGCTCCTAATGAGTCGTCCATCCCTGAGTTGTCGTATTCCGCCAGGCTTCCCAAATTATCGAGCTTACTGCTGAAGCTCACCGATTGATTGGGTGCTGAATCCGTTGAGCGGCTGGTGCTCGCTTGCTCCTGATCTCTTCTACTACCGCTTATTCTAGCTTGACCAGCCTGTCTTGCCGCTAATGTGGATGCCCGTGCCGATCTAGTCAGAGGTAATCTTATCGCGACCTGCTTCCTTTTTCCTGCCATCAATTCTCACTTATATAATCTATTCGTTAGCTCAACTCGTACCTGACCTACCTTACTTTATATTCTCCTACGTTAAGCTCGTGCCGTGGTAATAAGAAACTGACTGGCACGCGCCCTTCAGACGGTCAACCAAACACATAAATATTCAAGAATAAAAATAATTGAGGTAAATCTTCAAATTACCCCAGTGACGGTCAATGACAATGACGACTATATATGTATGTGGACGTATGGGTGTATTTATGCTGACGACACTTCTTTTTATGCATACGCTGTCTTTCAATGGACAAAGACTTGGCAAAACAATAAATAAAATTTTAAATCGGGTTTGCTGGTATGATTGGGTATATACGGGTCAAGAAACCGTCCAAAATGAAGCCCCCGAAACTATATAAAAATCCCTAAACAATAGAAATCCATGGATGAATTCAACTGGCCTCCACCGGAGCTACCAGTTCCGTCCATGTCCTACTGATCTCTTCCCAGGACTACAGCCTCCACCTGAGTGCTGATTCCCCGTAGAAGATACTGTCCGAACCCCCTCCCCCCGTCATCGGAAAACAGCTAAGCTCACTCATAGACAGACGAAAAGAGCTTTATTCCAAAACAGACACTAGGAACTGCCTCGCTGCTTCCTCTCTCTCTGGTCTCGAACCTCTCGAGCGACCTGGCATCGCCTAGTACAAACGGATAGCGTCGGCCAGAGAGATATATTTCGTCACCCGCCCTTGTAGTTGTGGTATCCATACAGACTCGAACCTCTCGAGCGACCTGGCATAGCCTAATACAAACGGATAGCGTCGGCTGTATGGATCCGGTCAGTACGCCCCCTCCCCCCTAGTCATGAGAACGCTGATCAGCCACGTAATCGCAACATCCTGACACCGCCAGTTGTTACGCCGCAGCCTTTGCAGCAACTCAGCTTGATCTGGACTCGAACCTCTCGAAAGACCTGGCATAGCCTAGTCAAGCGGATAGCGTCGGCCAAAGGAAGCCCTTGAATTTAAATCCCTACCAAAAAAAATAAAAAGTCGGTCTTGCACGTAGTGTTATAATAATACTATAAAAAGGAACACTCATATTTCTCTCCGAACGTCTTAGTAATTTTTGCCATGTTCAAACAAAGGATATCTATGATTTTAAAAAGGAACCAAAGTATAAAGTCATACCTCAATTCTGAGACAATATTCCTATTGAGAGGCCTTCTCAATTCTGACTGTCGCAGAAGTTGCGGACTTTACATTCTAAACATTTTGCAATCTACCGTAAAACAAAACAACAACAAACAGAAATGATTTAAATTACTTATCTCCCTTGCGTTAACCATAGCGAAATTAAATTTTGGTATTTAGAGATGTGGGTTATACCGAAGGTAGAAGGTACACCAACTCAGACACCATAAGTATCTAAATGGTGGATCCTACAAAAATTCCTTAAAGAATATACAAAAGTCCTTCGTTGGGCGCCAATTCTGTTACGTCGGCATATTAGTGCCCCAGTCCTGAGAAGGACTTGGGCCGAGGAAGTTGCGTCCTGAGCAGGCACGCTGGCTGCCGGCTAAGCTCGCCGTATTTGGGGTGGGTTCTTTGGAAGCCACTTCCTCTCCAACATAATGAGAATAAATTTATCGTGCCTGAAAAAAAAATGGATAGAATTCGTAAGGTCCGTTGGTCTTCTGTCTGCACTGCCCCACAAGCTCAGCTGTAGCTTGATCGTAACACGATCGGGCTGTGTTTCGGCCACATTCCCTCCCCTTCACACGTTCGTGTGCCAAATGGATCGTCGCGGGCCGCGCAATACGATCCCCTAATGTCGCGGTCGTCAGTCAAAAGTTATGTCATTGTTCTTGACCCCTTCTTCCATGTTTACCAGCTCCCCTTTTAATTGGTTTCTACCAAGACATTATAAAGTTTGATTTACATTATAAACTTTATTGTAGGAAATATTGGCAAGTGCCACTTGAGTAACATTATGATTGGTATTACATATGAAATTAATTGTAGTTGACAACAAAGATTGTTTGCGGAGAGTATCGAATTTACCACCTGTATAAGGTGCACACGTCAACAAATTGCTGACTATTCACGACTACAAACGTCGCTCTGAGGCTCTTATGATCGTTCATACGAACACAAGGCTGATACTCGCCGCTGAAAAATCAAGGTGTTATTAAATTATAAAAAAAGTTATAAAAAGGTTAACCTACGTCAAGATATGATTAAAATTAGTTGGATTATATGGTAGTGTGTTTTTTTTTTGTTGAATAATTGTATTGGACTTTAACTAATTCATCAGACGGATGACAAAGGTATTAACTTCACCAAGAAATTTATTTGAAAAGCTTTCAGAGTAAACATTAGTGTTGGGTATTGTAGCACAAACTAAGGCCTTTTCTACTTTATTACAGTGTATGAGCGGTGAAAAGTTAAGACGGAAGGTCTCAATGTATAAAAGTTCCAAATCATTTATCGTTATAGGTGAATTTACTTTAGACAGAATATATTTCACTTTAATATAAAAATGTGGTTCATTTCTGAGAGTGACCGCGAGGGCCTGTGTATTAATCATGGTGTATGTATATATATATATAAATATGTTTCTGGTAAAAAGGAACCGTGTTCCGGCAAACTTACCCCTTTAAGTCCTGGGCGATGAGATCTCGACGCTCTGGATCATTTGGGTTGGCGATAAATATTAAATTAAATTGGGCATATATATATATATATATGTATATGTATGTGTATGTGTATTAGTGCACTTAAAAATAATATTTATTTTGGGTGTAATTTATATCTTGGACATCGCGTCTTTCGCGTAACTATTAATTTTCTTTTCTCATAAACACTGAACAGACAATTAAAAAAACTATGAGAACATGGCGGGAATAAAAGAAAGCGGCACTCGGTCATCCAGGTGAACTCCACGGCGGTGACTTCTCGCTGAGCTTCGTATTACACATGCACGTTCGTTGTGGTGGCTGGATTGGGTTTTCAGTGTTGTTACTGATAATTATTTGTTTGTTTTTCTGTTGTTTGGGTTCTTGTTGCGGTTGTTGATTGTTTTATTTTTGGTTTAGTTCACTTTATTGTTGGTGCTTAATCCCGGTTTCGCTCGGGCCAGTTAGCGGCAGCGGTTACGATCCTTTCTAAATCGTGTCCGTGATCCCGACGGAGTTGTACGGATCTTTTGTACATCCTGAGTCCTCGGAGGACTATAAGGACCATTATTAACACTGCTATCAGACACAAGACATTAAACACTTTTACAATTTCGTCCTTGTGGTCTACCACTTCGACATTATTTATAACATTGGCAGTGTTGCCTTCCGCTTTTGAAACTTTGGATCCCATTTTGCTGTTTTGGGTCCTTTACACGGAGTTTATGTGCAACGCGAAACGAGGATTCATGTTCCTGTTTGGAACTTTCCGTCGAACGGATTATTTTGTTCTTTGCGCTCGATTTGTAATAGTACCGGCCGTATCTGAGAATCTGACTGACTTCTCCGTGGAGTTTTAGTTCTTTTATACAGCAGCTGAGCTTTTCTTTTTGCTTCCGGGTTCTTATTTTCGTACCTAAGTGTTCCCATCTAGGTACTCATTTCCCCTTTTTCTAGCTAACTGGCACTCTTTGGATTTAGCTAGCGTCAGCTCTCGGGTTCATATCAGTCTTTCGTTGCTTTGCGGACCGCTATATTTTTCCATTGAATTGCCCAATTATTGCATTATATTGCATTGTGCAAATTTTGGTCTTTCTTTTCTCTTTCGCAACTTTAGAGACTGTGGCTTCTGCTGCCCCCTTTTTGACTCGCTTCCCGCCCTAACAGGCCCTCGTAACAGGCTCGATGTCGTCGATGCGGATTCCGTATGGAACGACCTCGCAAAAAGAATTCTACGACAAGCGGTTACAGGGTGTTTTTTTTTTTCATGTGCCTGAGTCCAGCCCAACGTGTGGCCTCGACCCATACCCTGGGATACAGAGTCTCGTGCTCTATCGACAGAACTAGCCGGGATAATTTTTTGTAAAAACATTTGTGAAAAAAAAAAAATGGGACTATTGTTTTTTTTTTTTTTCTCTTGGATATTCCATATAATTTAATGATGAAGGTGTTGAAGCTTCTTGTCCTTCCGGTGCTGTCTCTCGTCCTTTTTTTTATCGTCCGGGTTAAAGATGCGTGCGCGAGCCGCCTCATACTCCGTCTTCCGCTGCTGAAAGGATTTATGCGGAGAAATCTGCGCCGGGCTCGCGATCGTGTTCTCTATTGCTTCTGTGTCTCGTTTTTCTGACCGGGCTCCCCTGCGTCCCTGGTCAGACCTTTCGATAAAAAAGGAGCCTGCGTTGAGTGATACGAGTCACTTTTGCCACAGTAATGACACTGGGTGTCATGGAACCGGGCTTGGCATCCTGTCCCCTCTGCTTGGTTGCGATGGCGATAGAAATCGGCCGGCTTGTTGCAAGTGTAACACAAATATGTGTGAAACGGGGATGTGCACTCTCCTCCTGCTTCTGGCCCGCTCCCTCCTGTGAAAACTTTCTTGTTTGTATTTTGCCGGAATGGGTTCGTCCTGCTCGGCTTTTCCGCATTCGCTCCCTGCGGTCGCCGGTCTTTTTGGAACGCCTCAAGTTGGTACTCTTCTGATTCGCTGTCTTCTTCTGACTCGTTGAAAATCTCGTTGACTTGACGCGGACGTGTTCTCTTATCTCTTATCCACTTCTCCAACCGTCTTCCCTTCTTTTTAAACTCTGCTAACGAATCTATTGGAGAAGCCAACATAAATGCTCCGAGTTGGGAGTTCAAATTCTCTTTCAAAATCTCAACCAGATCTGATTCCGGAATTTTCCTTCGCATCTTAAAATGCAGATTGTGCATTGCCGAGATGTAATCGTCCAAACTCTCATTATACCCCTGGTGCCGCTCCACCAGATCTTTGATGGTAACATAATCGTTTTCCGAGGCTGAGAACGCCCTGGTCATTTCTCGTGTCAGCGAAAAGTAGCCGAATTCGTACTCCTCAGCTCTGTCTTCTATCAGCTGCCAATACCACTTTAAGGCGGGGCCTGTGAGTAACACATGAAACTCTCTGAACACCTGTTCCTCCGTGCACCCGTATAAATCCTTCATCCTTTCCACCCGAAACAGAAAACTCTCCACGGACATACCCCTGGCAGTGCCATCAAACTTGAGATTCCACTTGTCGAGTCTGGCGTTTTGATTTCCAGCTGATCGACTAATGAGCTGTGAAACTTCCTGCATACTAGTAGTCTCTCCCCTCTCTCGTTCATTCGGAGTAGTCGGATCCCCTGAAGCCTGTCCAGGATATCTTGGTGGTTCTGATTCTGAACCCATCCCGTCGTGATTCCTATGTCTGGTATCTCGACCATTTGCTGTTGGTTCTCGTCCCCTTGCTAGTTGTGGAGTGGAGCTATTGCCTCCTGATAAGTTTCCGGATCCCTGTGCTTCGCTTACTTCAGCGACTCGCAACTGGAGATTTATCATTTGTGTGTTTAACTCTGTGATCTGCGTTGCGAGTGTTGCCTTTAGTTCGTTGCCTTGTATAATAATGGCTGACATCATCCTCTCCAACCTACTTTCGGAGGTGGAATGACGTGGCCTGGCTCCTGTGTTTGGGAGCATGCTGGACCTTCCTTGCGGTTGGCCTAGCCGGTTTGTAACTCCCCCTACGGCTCCTAATGAGTCGTCCATCCCTGAGTTGTCGTATTCCGCCAGGCTTCCCAAATTATCGAGCTTACTGCTGAAGCTCACCGATTGATTGGGTGCTGAATCCGTTGAGCGGCTGGTGCTCGCTTGCTCCTGATCTCTTCTACTACCGCTTATTCTAGCTTGACCAGCCTGTCTTGCCGCTAATGTGGATGCCCGTGCCGATCTAGTCAGAGGTAATCTTATCGCGACCTGCTTCCTTTTTCCTGCCATCAATTCTCACTTATATAATCTATTCGTTAGCTCAACTCGTACCTGACCTACCTTACTTTATATTCTCCTACGTTAAGCTCGTGCCGTGGTAATAAGAAACTGACTGGCACGCGCCCTTCAGACGGTCAACCAAACACATAAATATTCAAGAATAAAAATAATTGAGGTAAATCTTCAAATTACCCCAGTGACGGTCAATGACAATGACGACTATATATGTATGTGGACGTATGGGTGTATTTATGCTGACGACACTTCTTTTTATGCATACGCTGTCTTTCAATGGACAAAGACTTGGCAAAACAATAAATAAAATTTTAAATCGGGTTTGCTGGTATGATTGGGTATATACGGGTCAAGAAACCGTCCAAAATGAAGCCCCCGAAACTATATAAAAATCCCTAAACAATAGAAATCCATGGATGAATTCAACTGGCCTCCACCGGAGCTACCAGTTCCGTCCATGTCCTACTGATCTCTTCCCAGGACTACAGCCTCCACCTGAGTGCTGATTCCCCGTAGAAGATACTGTCCGAACCCCCTCCCCCCGTCATCGGAAAACAGCTAAGCTCACTCATAGACAGACGAAAAGAGCTTTATTCCAAAACAGACACTAGGAACTGCCTCGCTGCTTCCTCTCTCTCTGGTCTCGAACCTCTCGAGCGACCTGGCATCGCCTAGTACAAACGGATAGCGTCGGCCAGAGAGATATATTTCGTCACCCGCCCTTGTAGTTGTGGTATCCATACAGACTCGAACCTCTCGAGCGACCTGGCATAGCCTAATACAAACGGATAGCGTCGGCTGTATGGATCCGGTCAGTACGCCCCCTCCCCCCTAGTCATGAGAACGCTGATCAGCCACGTAATCGCAACATCCTGACACCGCCAGTTGTTACGCCGCAGCCTTTGCAGCAACTCAGCTTGATCTGGACTCGAACCTCTCGAAAGACCTGGCATAGCCTAGTCAAGCGGATAGCGTCGGCCAAAGGAAGCCCTTGAATTTAAATCCCTACCAAAAAAAATAAAAAGTCGGTCTTGCACGTAGTGTTATAATAATACTATAAAAAGGAACACTCATATTTCTCTCCGAACGTCTTAGTAATTTTTGCCATGTTCAAACAAAGGATATCTATGATTTTAAAAAGGAACCAAAGTATAAAGTCATACCTCAATTCTGAGACAATATTCCTATTGAGAGGCCTTCTCAATTCTGACTGTCGCAGAAGTTGCGGACTTTACATTCTAAACATTTTGCAATCTACCGTAAAACAAAACAACAACAAACAGAAATGATTTAAATTACTTATCTCCCTTGCGTTAACCATAGCGAAATTAAATTTTGGTATTTAGAGATGTGGGTTATACCGAAGGTAGAAGGTACACCAACTCAGACACCATAAGTATCTAAATGGTGGATCCTACAAAAATTCCTTAAAGAATATACAAAAGTCCTTCGTTGGGCGCCAATTCTGTTACGTCGGCATATTAGTGCCCCAGTCCTGAGAAGGACTTGGGCCGAGGAAGTTGCGTCCTGAGCAGGCACGCTGGCTGCCGGCTAAGCTCGCCGTATTTGGGGTGGGTTCTTTGGAAGCCACTTCCTCTCCAACATAATGAGAATAAATTTATCGTGCCTGAAAAAAAAATGGATAGAATTCGTAAGGTCCGTTGGTCTTCTGTCTGCACTGCCCCACAAGCTCAGCTGTAGCTTGATCGTAACACGATCGGGCTGTGTTTCGGCCACATTCCCTCCCCTTCACACGTTCGTGTGCCAAATGGATCGTCGCGGGCCGCGCAATACGATCCCCTAATGTCGCGGTCGTCAGTCAAAAGTTATGTCATTGTTCTTGACCCCTTCTTCCATGTTTACCAGCTCCCCTTTTAATTGGTTTCTACCAAGACATTATAAAGTTTGATTTACATTATAAACTTTATTGTAGGAAATATTGGCAAGTGCCACTTGAGTAACATTATGATTGGTATTACATATGAAATTAATTGTAGTTGACAACAAAGATTGTTTGCGGAGAGTATCGAATTTACCACCTGTATAAGGTGCACACGTCAACAAATTGCTGACTATTCACGACTACAAACGTCGCTCTGAGGCTCTTATGATCGTTCATACGAACACAAGGCTGATACTCGCCGCTGAAAAATCAAGGTGTTATTAAATTATAAAAAAAGTTATAAAAAGGTTAACCTACGTCAAGATATGATTAAAATTAGTTGGATTATATGGTAGTGTGTTTTTTTTTTGTTGAATAATTGTATTGGACTTTAACTAATTCATCAGACGGATGACAAAGGTATTAACTTCACCAAGAAATTTATTTGAAAAGCTTTCAGAGTAAACATTAGTGTTGGGTATTGTAGCACAAACTAAGGCCTTTTCTACTTTATTACAGTGTATGAGCGGTGAAAAGTTAAGACGGAAGGTCTCAATGTATAAAAGTTCCAAATCATTTATCGTTATAGGTGAATTTACTTTAGACAGAATATATTTCACTTTAATATAAAAATGTGGTTCATTTCTGAGAGTGACCGCGAGGGCCTGTGTATTAATCATGGTGTATGTATATATATATATAAATATGTTTCTGGTAAAAAGGAACCGTGTTCCGGCAAACTTACCCCTTTAAGTCCTGGGCGATGAGATCTCGACGCTCTGGATCATTTGGGTTGGCGATAAATATTAAATTAAATTGGGCATATATATATATATATATGTATATGTATGTGTATGTGTATTAGTGCACTTAAAAATAATATTTATTTTGGGTGTAATTTATATCTTGGACATCGCGTCTTTCGCGTAACTATTAATTTTCTTTTCTCATAAACACTGAACAGACAATTAAAAAAACTATGAGAACATGGCGGGAATAAAAGAAAGCGGCACTCGGTCATCCAGGTGAACTCCACGGCGGTGACTTCTCGCTGAGCTTCGTATTACACATGCACGTTCGTTGTGGTGGCTGGATTGGGTTTTCAGTGTTGTTACTGATAATTATTTGTTTGTTTTTCTGTTGTTTGGGTTCTTGTTGCGGTTGTTGATTGTTTTATTTTTGGTTTAGTTCACTTTATTGTTGGTGCTTAATCCCGGTTTCGCTCGGGCCAGTTAGCGGCAGCGGTTACGATCCTTTCTAAATCGTGTCCGTGATCCCGACGGAGTTGTACGGATCTTTTGTACATCCTGAGTCCTCGGAGGACTATAAGGACCATTATTAACACTGCTATCAGACACAAGACATTAAACACTTTTACAATTTCGTCCTTGTGGTCTACCACTTCGACATTATTTATAACATTGGCAGTGTTGCCTTCCGCTTTTGAAACTTTGGATCCCATTTTGCTGTTTTGGGTCCTTTACACGGAGTTTATGTGCAACGCGAAACGAGGATTCATGTTCCTGTTTGGAACTTTCCGTCGAACGGATTATTTTGTTCTTTGCGCTCGATTTGTAATAGTACCGGCCGTATCTGAGAATCTGACTGACTTCTCCGTGGAGTTTTAGTTCTTTTATACAGCAGCTGAGCTTTTCTTTTTGCTTCCGGGTTCTTATTTTCGTACCTAAGTGTTCCCATCTAGGTACTCATTTCCCCTTTTTCTAGCTAACTGGCACTCTTTGGATTTAGCTAGCGTCAGCTCTCGGGTTCATATCAGTCTTTCGTTGCTTTGCGGACCGCTATATTTTTCCATTGAATTGCCCAATTATTGCATTATATTGCATTGTGCAAATTTTGGTCTTTCTTTTCTCTTTCGCAACTTTAGAGACTGTGGCTTCTGCTGCCCCCTTTTTGACTCGCTTCCCGCCCTAACCGGCCCTCGTAACAATATATAAAGTTAATTACCTTTAAAATAAACATAGGTGACTAACAGAACTAACAATACTTTTGCTTACATCCTGGGCTGGTTTTATGGGCTAGCCATGGGCCCACAAATTATGAGCCATCATAAACTTTGGCATGCTGTTTGCAGTTGGCTCGCCAACAATTGGCACTTGCAATCAGAGCAAAAGTACAGGAGCAACTGCAGCACGCACTGCCGGCAAGTGAATGGCAGGCGGCAGTGGAAACGACAGGTAGTCCCCATTGGAAGTTGGACTAACTTTCGGCCAACGTAGGTGGCACTAGGACTGGACACTCGGAATGCCTGGCGGGGAATTCGGGGGGACACTCACTAACTGGCCAAGTGTCAAACTTGCCAAATTGAAAACGAAGTTACGATGCAATCGCCGATTTGTTTATGCTGCCGTTTTGAACCGAACGCAATTATATTTATTTTTATTTTTCTTTTTTTTCCTTTTTTACTGTAGTTTTGAAATTTAATGAAATATTACGCGCACGTGTCAGCGGAGCGATAAAATTTATTTACGCAGCATTGCGGGTCAAGTGAAAGCACATTTTTCTGCCGGGGCCTTCGGACCTTCAAATTGAATTTACGCTGGGATTTCTGCGACTCGACTCGGAGTGGCGAATTAAAAATCGAAACCGAAATCGAAATGTAAACCTGACTTAAAAATGGGCGTAGGGCAGTCGCATTGACACGCGGCAATATTTTAAATGTCAACAGGATGGAATGGGGCATCCCCCGATCCACCGATTCCGATTCCGATCCGAAACGATCCCGAAAAAGAAGGGGGCAATCCGCCTTGTCCCTGCCCAGTCGCATCAGAAATTCAATAAAATACCATTAAATTACAAAATGAAGACAATTCATTTTTCTTGTTTTCCTTATTTTGGCGATTCCCTTCGCGATGCGATTGCATTTTGTTTCTTTAAGCAGGAGCATTTACTGTCGCTTTGCGGTTATAAGCAATAAAGTATTAAAATCCTTCCTTCTGGCTTATAAATGTTGAAAGCGACATTTATCGTAATATTTTATGAAATCAGTGAATATTCGGTGAACGTTGCAACTTAGTTGCCCCTCGAAAAATTGACTTGCTGCGGTTTTGGGTTCTATTGTGCGGCTAGCCATAAAACTGGAATGACGAATGTTAGTTGGTCCCATGCTGAATCCGCAATTGAGGCTTAATTTATCTTGATGTACTTGCTGCTCTCAGTGGCTTGACAAGGTCAAAGATTATGGCTTCGATTTGCCGGTGATGTATTGGAATTGCTTATGTTCAATGACCTCAATGGTTCGGTATAGAGACATATATTATTTTAAGATTTTATTCCAGGGGATGAGCAGTTACAATACTTTGAAGTCTTGTATATTATGGAATAACTTGCCTATTTAATATAATAAAACAAGAGAAACCCCTATAGTCAAGTATAAGTGTTAGAGAGACTGAGATAAGCATCAAAGCAAATAGTCGCTTAAAAGTGGCGCCATATATCGGAAATGCATTATTTGCTCATAATCCGATTCAAAAATTTTCTTTTACATTTCAATAGGTATAATTATACTATAATGATACTATCACTATGGACGGCAGTCCATGTAGTGACGAAGCGCACCAGGAGAGTGTGCGAAGGCGACTACTATATATACACGAAGAAATGAAAATCTACTGTGATGGTGCGATCATAATGAATGATACACCTATCGAAAGGTATTGCGAAAACTAACAGGATTGCATACCAAGACTCTAAGAAAATAAATTGGCTTGGGAGAGAGAGCGGTGAAAGTGAAAAAGTGAAAATTTCGAAATTTGGAGCTGTTGGGGCCGGTGGGGATAAATGCCCCCTCGAAATGTTTTAGTTGTATTCCTTTTGAAAATACCCGTCGAATGAGGGGTCATTTGTCAAAATCCGACGCTCCGTTCAAAAGTTATAGCCAAAATAAGATTTTCTTCGTCTTCCCAAAATGAAAATTTAATTCTGTTTGTCAGTTTGTCAGTTTGTCAGTTTGTCAGTATGTCAGTTTGTCAGTTTGTCAGTTTGTCAGTTTGTCCAAAACATGTTTTTTAAGTTTTGAAAATTTGATATGACGTTCATGACATCGATATAAAAAACTTTTGTTCTACCACTTTTGGAAAAACTCGCTAGTTTAGCGGGAAAACAGCTATAAATAGCTAAAATTCGGAAAGCCGTAACTTCTATACTACATTTCTCATTCGTCACGCTGCAATAGAAAATTCCTGTAAAGGGAAAAAGGCTGGAATAGTTTGCTAGGGCGGGCCGAATGAGAAAAGATTAGAAAGTCTATTTAATGACGAGTGTAATAATTTTTCGTCACAAATGTTGATATCAGAACTTTTGTATGTTGAAGGTGCGGTCGTCACTAGTTTTTTACCTCGTTAAGAGGTGTTTTTAATTGATAATACAATACATGTAAGGGGTATTATTTTAACTTTACATTTTACAGAGCATTTCGAGGTAATAGCAATCCCTTCAAGGGATCATAATTTCGGGCATAATGGAATACCAGAGCCGGGGAAAAGGAAAGGAAGAATAATGGCCAAGGGTTGGCCAGGGCAACGCCCATCACATACTACCGAATCGAATCCGGGGCGATTTTTCTTATTGCCTTCAACTTTGCACTGCCATGGCCCAGAAAAAATAAAAAGCAGAAAACAAGCAAGAAAACGAAATTACTGCGAGCAAGGCGCATTTTCAATTAATCAAGGAAATTAATTAAGGCCCGTGGATGGATGGTGGTTTCAGCGGTTCGGTGGTGCAGATTCAGTGGTTCAGTGACCAGCCAGCGGGCAGCACGCTTGCCGATATTGCAACATAATTTTCATTTGGCTCAGCATGCGTTTTCATCGTCGCGGTTATCATTTGGACACTTGGACTGAAACTGGGATTTAAGTCTCGGATTCGGATTTGGAGCTGGAGCCTGGTCAATTAGCACGCATGTAGCTCGCCGGGCGTTTGGCGGGGCGATAATTAAACGCAGGTCGCTTGGAGTTCGGTTGCCAATTTCCAAACCGCTGGTGACAATTGGCCACGATTTATGCACGGTTCCTCGGACTCGATTGCGCAATATATTTTTTCCAAATAAATTTTCGCGCCTAATCGCGAGCACCACAAAATGCTACATGCTGCGCCCCGGTCGCCTAGGTTAATGGGTAATCGGAGCGGTCGACTAGACCTCCGAATGGTAGTAGCTCAGCACGACAACCAGGTCTGCGGTGGTATCTATAGATATTTTAGGAACGGGTAGAAGAGATTGGAAGGAAAGAAAGTAATTCAAGGGAAAGGGATGACTTACAGCTTATCTTGAAGAACGAATAGCACACCAAGTATGTGTCGGCCATGCCAATAGAAGCAATCACCATGTGACTGATCATTTCCAACACCAGACCACCCAGACAGGTGACCAAATGGACGGGCAGCAGGTTTGGATTTTCCTGAAAGAAAGTACTACGCTTAGATAAGAAGAGCGAATTTAAATATATGAAACATTTCCCAGTCCTAATAAAAATATATCTAGTACATTTTCATTTTAAATAATGACGCAGACCCGCATTTTCTAACTACCCATAACGACCCGAATTTTTGTTAAAAATAACTTTTCCTTAAAATAGTTTTACATTTTTTTCTGAAAATCAAATATTTAAAGTCCTATCACTTTTCAAAAGATTTATAAAATTTTATAGTTTGACCCGTTTTTTTTGCTTTTTTATAATTATAATTTTTTGGCGAAAAGTGGTCAAAAATAAAAATGCTCAGGTTTGAATGCCAATCGATTGGGAACTAAATTTTTTCTTGATACCACATTTAAATTGACTGATTGCTTACCCTATAAATCGCTGTGAAAAGAACCATATCCGACAGGACACTCCAGATTGCGGATATAATCCAGATGATCAAAATATCACCACAGAACTGGTCCTTACTAAATATGGCCCACAAGGATTCCAAAATATCTACGGTTAGGCCTGAATACGCAATTATCATGGCACCGGTTCGTAACCTTAGGCAACAGCAGCACTTGTTAATCAATGTCATCCTGAAATGAAATGGAATTTTTTAGTAAATTGGTTTTTTAACAACGCGGGACTTACGTGACAATTCTGACGACTTTTGGCTGTAACTCTTTCGAGTTCCATTGACCAATTTTCGAATTTCCTACATTTGACAATTTTTGGAAAGCAAACCTTTTGACCAATTAAAATAAACAAAATAAGTGGGAAAAATCCCGCACTTCCCTTAGTGTCTTGTGTACATATTTATGGTTTTATTGTTTATGAAAAGAGTTGACAACATTTTAAAAGCAGCTTAGTAAAACAAAAAAACAAACTAGTTTTGTTAGAAGGCTTTTAGAATTAGAAATTAGGGAAATCTAAATGCAACCGACATTTATAAATCACATAAATAATCACAGTTTAATTGCTTTCAGCATTGTTTGCTTTGGAAAACTTTGCAAAAATTGTAAAGATAATTGAAATCTAGATCCCTTTTCTTATCAGTCAAAAGCTAAGGACTTCATTTTCATATTTTCTATAACCAGATAGAGTTGTAGTTTGGCTCGCCTAGCATTTATCAAAATTTAAAGTATTGAAAAAAAAGAGTAAAAAGATGAGGCCCCTGAAATCTTCCCGTAAGAAACGCCTTGTGCCGCTCTCATCGGATCTAAACAAGGACATGAGGAATGAGTACCAAAGACCAGCCGGAAATCATCGAGAGGTCGAGTGTGTGGGCGATAGCAGAGAAACTGGAAGAGGAATGCCCTCCACTTTCCCACAACCACTACCTCTAGAAATCAGGCGACGCGTTGAGGGATTGGCCGAAGGACCCCTTGTTTTATCACCTCCTCCCGTTTCATTGACCATCTCACCCAAATCCAAACCGAAGTCAAGGAAAGTCAGACCCATCAAGGAGCAGAAATTGGAGGATTCCATGATAGAACTCTGGGTTCGGGATCCCGCCGTTAATAACTTGGCCCAAAGAGTTCGCTCATCCTTTGCCAAAAATATTGGAAGACCCGAGAAGCTGACGCCCAGCATGGTTTTGGCCAAGTTGGAGACACGCTTGAATACCTTGGCAAATGGAATGCGATCACTTCAAAGGTGGATGCCCATCCTGATCGATCAGAATAGGAAGCTTATTAAGGCCAAAAATCCCTGCTTTACTTCCCAATCCTCTGTATCGTTGTCCATGGTTTCCCGTTCGGATCTGATCCTCAACAGCAGCTCCTCCGATGAGTACAGGTCCATTTCGGAGCTAAATCTACGGGGTGATCCTTCGTTGGAGATGGAGGAACGCAATAGCACCCGGGAGCTCTACTACGACATGCAGATGCATCTGGTCAACATGCTCGTGGTGCCCAAGTCCCATACCTCACTGCTCCTCAACCAGCGAAAGGAAGCGATGTGCCAATGGAAAGGAGGACGTGGTGGCCATTGGCGGCATCAATATACAGATCAGGATTGGCAGCGGGATCTCGACGCGGCCGCCTTCCTCACTGGGAACTCCAAGAATGTGCGTCGTCAGTGAAAGTAAAAGATTTCTTTATTTTCCTCAAAACAAATTGAGAAATTGTGCCCGTCATGGGAGGAGAAAAAAGGGGAAGGGGGGTCCGGAATTCAGTCGAGAAAAGCTTTTAGCTGGGACATCTTGTCTGCGGTTAGGGCTAAAACAAAAGCCGTGTTTTTCCATGGCACACTTTTTTCATAGATATTCGTCATGTGTGAACTTTCTTCTGTGGCATCTCTCCAAAAAGGGTTACACGGGTTCAATTCCAGTTCTTTTGAGACCAGAAATCATAAAAAACATTTCAAGAATATTAAAAACTAGGTAAAATAATTAAATTTAAATCAAGCTTTAATAAATAGAAAGTTTAATTGGTAAATAAATGTAGCAAAGAATAAAAATTCGATATGAAATAGAATAATTTCTATCTTATCAACCTTATCATATCAATTAAAAGCCGATATGATTAATGTCAAATTTATGATTCAAACATATCAACGTGATATTTTATCATTTCATAAAAGGTTTAAAAATACTGTTTTAAAATACCAAATTTATAATTTGTTGAACAAATATTGTAAAATAAGATAGACATAATCTTTTTCTATATCAAAATGATATGAATAACTAGATCTTTATTAAATTAACCTGCACATATCAACTGATCTTTTATTGATATTTGTTCTGTGTTATAGAAAATTAGGGAAATGTACAGATGTCATTATAAAGCGCTTTGATACTTAGCACCTTATTTCTCTCAGTGTGGATTCCAACTTTTACCCATTTGACAGCCATTTCCCTGACATTGCATGTCGATCAGGCGAAATTCCTGCATCCTCCCCCCACCGCCGGCAAACATTTGCCAATTTGGGCTTGAAAGTAATGATTTTTATTACTGCCGCGGCAACATTGAAAATGTTCCCCCACCTGGAGTCACTTCGTCATGTTCGTGGTGCGGCGATAACCGCGGGCTCTTTGCATTTTGGCCAAATATTAGCACACAATTCGATTTTGCATGCCAACCTCCACTGGATTGGGAGTAGGGTCTCTAGAGGGGAGCCACCAGTCAATTTCCACCAGTGCAAGTGGCGAGTGGAGTTTTCCATGACACTCCATGATCTCTCCACTGTCCTCCGGCAGCTGTGCGCTTTTCGCTTTCACCTGTTGGCCTGAGTTATGTAAAAATCCACTGTCAAATTAATGGTGATTTATATATGCGGTTTAATGGGCACTTGGCATGGGATGCGGGCACTCCGTTAACGGCGATCATAAGCGCGGTGTGAATGTGCTGAATAGATTGGCCTTAAACTGTTGCTGTGGGTGAATTATTTTGAGTTAGCCCAGAAAGGAGAGTAAATTGTTCGGTTAGTAATTTCAAAGTCGGTGGAGAAAGGTCAGAATAAGTTGTCTAGAAAAGAAGCAAAAGGATATTTATTACATTTCTATTATTTTACATTATATTTATTTTATCAGGTAAATATTAAAAATGAAATTTCTCACAAATTCTTTTTGAATTTCTAAATCATATTTAGGGCCGGTTTCTCGAGTGCCGGGTAACATTTCTCGAACAGATAAAGTCCCTGCTAAGGCATTTTGGCTTTCTCGAGCATAAATGTGAGAGCTAACTTTGACAGGGACTCGGAGTCCCTGTTAAGCGTTTTCGACTCGACAGAATGACAGCTGATTTCCCAAAGCCAACTATGAAGATGAAACGAAATCACAGCTGACTTTTCCTTTAAATTATACCCAAACAGCTGATGAAATAATCGAAGCACGCCATTTTTTACCCTTCACAGCACAATTCTGTGCGTTAACAGCACTCTGTAATTGTTTCTCGTTCAGATAAATTAAAGCAGTCGAGAAAGCCGATTTGCTTTTACGAACAGTTTATCTGGTATTTAAGTTTTTCGAACAGATAGCTATCAGGGACTTTGACAGGGACTCGAGAAACCGGCCCTTAATGTTGCTTTCAATTTTCTTGACCAGACACAAGTTACATATATGTAAAATTTCCTAGATTGTCAAATTTTAAATTAAATTTGTTTTAAGTTTTATCAAAATTTAGATGATTCTGGATAAATACAAAAGTTTTAAATAATTGATTAAAATTTCGCTGCCTTTATTTACAAGTTTATAAAATTCTATTAATGCTGATTGCAGTGTTTTTAACTTGCTTACGAAATGTAAAAATTATTCAATTAAACTTCCAGTGACTTTAAAGTGTGGAATGGGTTTTCACATCCTTCGATACCCATTCAACAGACCCCGCTCCCAATAATTCCTTGTAATGCAAGGTCGGTTTCGACCTGAACATCACCCAACAAGTGGTCCCGCTTAATCCGTCGTTTAGTTGGACACCCGCGGAATGTTAAACCCATGCACTTAGCGATAATCCAAGTCAAACAAAATGCCTACAAGTGGTCGGGGATTATGGTGGAGAGGATTGGGCTGCCGGAGCATGTCGGGGGCAATTACCTGGGCCTGAACCTGGACCTGTCCACGAGTGACTGATGATGGGACCCAGACATCTTCGCAGGCGTCGCGACAAAATGCCACCGCACTCAAATCCATGGCTCTCGCGATTGGTGACAATAAAAGTGCTAGGCAATTTGCGAATGCGTCTCTAATTGAGCCCACTGGGGATGCAATTGGTAGATAAATTATACACAGTAAGAAAATATTATTGATATTAATATTATTATTTGAAATTCGTCTATTGTTATTATTATTTTTTATAAATACAAATATATGTCTTTAAATCAAGTTAAAGTTTAAGTTTAAAGATTCCTATTTTGTATATTTCCTTTTCGATTTCCTCATTAAATCAGACAGTATTATACATATGTACAAATTAATAAAATAAGTTAATAATATTATAATAGTTAGATATTCCTCTATTGTAATTTATATTTTTGTATAATACTTTAAAATTGTTGGTTAATTTATTTTTCAACCTGCTGCTTAATTTTATTAATATAAAATACCCACATTTATTTGGAAATTATTGGAAAAATATATTCATCCAGGTGCAGTTGCTCATGTAAATTAGCCGGAACGCTTTTAGAAAGGAGTTCGAGATGTCAGGACTTTGATTTAGTCAGAGAGCCGTGAAGGCTCTACATTTCTTAGCTCGCCTGCCAGGTGACAATCAGCTGGTATATTTTAACTCGAAATTATTTCTTTAATTTTGCGCACACATGAGCGGAAAAGCAGGGGCATTTTCAGGGGGCGGGGAAGAAAGAGAAGTTGGACCTAGTGCGATTGGAATTTCATTTAGAAAGTTGCACTGGGAAGTCGATGTGGTTGTTGGGGGTTTAATTTGCATTTGCCAACTCTGAGCGACATTTGGGCAGGGAAGAAATGAGGGGGGAAACTGAAACCGAAGCCCAGACAGGCGACATTCTTCTCCTCCATTCACTTTTCACTTGGGCCAAACAAAAAGCCGTTTAGCCGCAATTGGGTCATTTAATAATACTCGTAATCGTAAAGAGGGGCTCACGATTTCCTATTCTAATTCCGTCAATCATCCGCCGCTGCAACTGTTTTTATTTTTTTCTCCCTCCTCTGCTCTATTTGATCTTGATTTTGATCTTTAACTTGTCTTGACGCATATTTGATTTTGCCACACCCCACACTCCCCCGTATTTTCTCCGCCTTTTCTTCTTTCCAGCGAAATGCTTTCTACTCTTTTTCTACTGATTGTCTTTGTCTCTCGGCTGAAACGCTTGGCTTTAATGGTTTTTGATTGATTATCGCGTGCCATGGGTGCTCCAATCTCTGTGGGTGCTCTATAGCCATAGAGCTATGGAGCTATGGATCTCCAGGTGGTGTCGCTTGGCCCACGATCGAATCTCTTCTTTTGTTGGCTTTCATTTGAAGTCCGCTTAATTAGCCCGATATGTGTGTGCCTGCCTTGTTGACTCCCTGCACGTGCTGTGATCTCCTCCATATGAAAGATATAATGTGATGTCAGTTCCTGGTACAGAAAAACCACTTGGGCAGGCATGAGTGGGCACATCGAATCGATTGGAGAAGTTCAAAGTTGAAACTTGTTGTACAAGTTGGAGCAGTTGGGGTAAACTACGTGACGCATGTTCCATTGGAGGTGGCTTTGGAAATTTCTTTCGAGGAAGTTGTAGTCCATTAAAATTGATTAATCCAAGAATAATTTGAATTTTATTTTGAAAAATTCATTCAATTCAAAATATAAGATTTTATTCACTGCTTGAATTTTTATTATTTTTAATTATTACTTACTTACTTACATAATTATTTATTACTTTTTTTCATTGTTAACATCTTAAAAATATTTTCCCCAATAAAGTTTCTATGTTCCTATTTCCAAGTCATAAATCATTTTTCGTAACTTTAAAATCTATTAATTCAAGAAGCTTAGGTTTAAAGATAATTAATAGTACATTTCCCCATTAAAATGTATTATTTCTTATAACCAAATCTACAAATCCTATAATTTTTAATTTTATAGAAAAAATCGATTAATTTTCGATTTAAAAGTTAAGATTTTAAAACTTAGTTCCTAACTTTTATTGAATCTAAAAAACATATTTTATATTTTCTTGTTTCATTAGTTAAATTAAAGCTGGATATCCCATTAATCCCATTAAAATTTATTTGATCCTATTTCTAAATCAGTAAATCCTATTAATTTAAAAAAAAGCATCCTAACAAAAAGGTCAAAGTCTAAAAAACTATTAAGAATTGATGGGTAATTCTCTGAAAACACTAAACCGAATTAATTTTCCATTAAAGGCCCCGATAATCCGGCTTCCATATTACTTTTCCTGCCTGTCGCGACTTTCCACTCATTATGAATGTAAGTTGACAGTTTTGGCCCGCAGTTCATCGATGGCTGCATCTCAATCGCGGCCATCAAATGACTCTGACTTTCCCGACCAGCCATCTCATCACAATAATGTCCTCCTAGTCGGTGAAATCAAATCTCAGCGAGTGTGCTGTCAAAATGTTATTCAACCAGGGAGTTTGGTGGCGGGGTTACCAAACTACCCACTACATATGTCAACACGATGAACTTGAAACCCACTTGAAGACCCACCGAAGACCCGAAAGCCAAGGAGCACAGGAGCCGAAAAGCGCAGTTGCAGTTGCCTCTAAAAGCATTTTGTATTCTAATTAGATTGTCAGCGGCACGACAACAACCTCATTTTGGCTCACAAAATGCCTTTTCACATTTGCATTAGCGCCAACGTGAGGAGAGAAGACAAAAATCTACATAAACTTTGGACAGTTGGTCGGGAGTGCACTGAGAAACAATGTATTCTTAAACTGGAAATAACTTACTATATTCTGAAATTGTAAATGTTTTTTATAAATCAAAAATAAATATTTTATATCATCTTTTATATCTTTTATATCATGTATTCATTTCCTTATAAATATCTTTCCAGTTCTTATTTTTATAAATCAAGTGGATAACTTTTTATTATTTATGTGATTACTATATTACTATTACTATATTATTACTATATTATTAATCACCTTCATATAAATATCTTTCAAGTTTACATATATATATAAAAATATATATAAAATAAATATGAAAAAAAAACTATATACTGTTGAATTCTAATTTAATTTCTTTAACAATCTTGATTAAAAATGTTTCGCATGTTCCGACCATATTTTCGCACAGTGTTTGAGAGTAGGAGTTTGCAGTTTGAAGTTCATTAACATGCACAGGTTAATTACCGTTGTTGTTGGCCGCTCGAGGAAATGAGCCATTAGAGGAGGGGACTTCGAGCGCCGCAGTAGCAAAAGCCGGCGATAAAACTGGCTAAAAGCATACATAAAAAGACACATGTTACGTGGTAATGGTAAGAGTGTGTGTATGGTTTGGGCCTTATTTTTGCGGCGCGGGAAGGACTGTGACAAATGCTTAAGCCCGAGGAGGAGGACGTGCCTGTGGCCACTGCGCTTTCCTGGCCAACATGCAAAATGTTGCACTGATAAGAGACACAAAGCCAAGGAGTCATCCCGTTTGCCGTTTTGCAGCTTTGCAGTTGGCCAACTGCAGCGGTAAATGAGCATCTGAGCATCCCGGGCACGATCATTAAAACAAAAGCGGCAGCCGAGGAGCCATCTCGCTGACAAGCCATGACCAAGAGCAATGGCCAACAAAAAAAGGGGTGGACTTTTTAAGAGGACTTCGACTTTCAGATACCTGGCATTCAGAACTGTTCTTAAAGCATTCAAAAGATTATAAAAGCAATAATTTAAGTCGTCATGTTGTTTCTTACTCTCTTTTTAGAAATCAGAGAATCTACGGGTGAGATTAATATCAATTTTACCAGTATTGACCAGAAGAAATACCAGAAACTTACCATGAGCATATCTATTTGATCACAGCGTATTTTTTGTAGAATTTTTGAAGAGAGGAAATCCTAGACTCATAACTTTTCCATATAAATTTTATATTATTGAATAATAAACATGGTAGGTAATACATTTATTGAACCCTTGAAGAAAAAAATTCCTGAAATATTTTAATACTTGTTTTTGATTGTATACAAATTTTAAATTTAACTTAACGATATTTCCTCCAGACTACATCATTAATTTCCTTAAGTTCTATATACCCTTTGTGTCCCTAACTTATAGGGTATCCTAAATAAATACAACAGTAGAGCAGCAGGCAGCTACCAAGTTTGTGCCTTCTGGTGTTGGATTGCCTTAAACGATCCGCGTGAATAACTAATTTCAATGGAGTCTGTGCCGCCGCCGCTACTCGCCTCGCAACATTTATCACCCACCATCGGCGCAGAAGTCCCGAGACTTCCAGCCAGAAGCTATAACCAAAGCCTCCGAGGAGCCCTAATCCGAAATCCCACAAGACAATGGGACAGTTCATTTATTTTTTTGTCGCTCCTCGACCACTTTTTGTCCGCCTGCCCGCCGCAGACAATAAAAAGTTAGTGCCGGACTGCGTAGGACATGCAAAAAGTATACAAAAACGCATTGGGCCAGGGGATCGGTCTTAATGAGCCGAAATGGGGGACTAGCAAAAAGGAGCTGACTGCAAAGTGTGGTCAAGATAAGTTTCCTGAAAACAGATTTAGCTGGAGAACAAGTATGCCTGAGCTTTATGTTAAGAAGCAGTGATCTATAAACAGAGATCTGGCCTACAAGATTATCAAATTATTTTTTTAGAACTGGTATTATGATAAGAATAGGACGGAACTAACATTCTTTTAAGACGTGGTTTAATATTATAATTAAAAGTTTAATATTTTGTAAAGGAAAATAATAATATAATTAATTTTATTTATTCAACAGTTTTAATAATTTAATTAATATTTATTCATTTTAATTTCACATCATGTTTCTGCTTAAAAGTATTTAATATTTGCACGTAAATATAATAAAAAAAAAAACAAAAATGGTACAGAATATAACGAATAAAAAACAATAATACTTTATAGATCCAAAGCAGTGGGTCTGGTGAAGTAGATGGTGCTCTTCTTGTCCGCCGTGAGGGCCACCAAAATATTTTCCACCTCGCACTCGGAGTTATACAGATAGGCCTCGGTGAACTTGGTGTTGGCATGGCCATGTTTGGTATATTGATGCGGGGCCTGATTGACGGTCACCAGTTCGAAGGCCTCGCGGCAGGCGTCCTTATCGCGATAGTTCTCATTGTAATAACCAAAGGGTATCAGATTGGATAGCTTTGCATGCGGCGTGGTGATCTCGCCAATCAAATGACGGGTCACCTGATTGCTGGTAACACTGTCCAGATTCTCCTGCGGTTCCGAGATATAACCCCTGAAGGTGGAACCCTCGATCTGGACATCCAGGAAGTAGATGGCATTGCTGATCAGCGGGAAAGTGCTGTTGAAGCACTTGTAGCCAATGCCCTCGCCTCCAAAAGTACTGCATTCGAAGTTATCACCTGAAGTCGCATTCGAAGCATCCCAAACGGAAAACAGAACCGTATATTTAGAGCTCTTGTCGTAGTTCTGCAGTCCTATATAGCCACTCGATTCGGAGGTGTAGAACTGCAGGAAGTTGTAGACGCCATCGTTACGGGGATTTGGACTGGTCATCCACTGGAAAATACTGCGAATCCCAATGAATCCGTATTCCTGGTACTCAATAATGGTCCTCGCGTTGCCCAGAACATCGTTAAATCGCGGGGAACCGGCACTCAACTGCTCCTGGCGAAGGACACTCATAAACTGGGACATATTCTCCTCCGCTTCCTGACGACTTGGCTGTACAGCCAGGATTCCGGCCAGGCAGAAAGCCCAAACTACTAGGAAAACTTGTGAAAATTTCGTAGATGCAACCATTGTGGAATTCGATTGATTTCTGACTATTTGCCGACTGAACGGCACACTTTTTATATGCGGAAAATTGAGTGTTTATTTTCCAATTGATAGTGATTCGCAATCGAATGATAAGAACCCACTCAATTGGCTAAGCTCCGAGGTAATCACAACACGTAAACTATAAATCATGGTTACAAAACTCAAAGTTATACAATTAATTTCTTGCCAATATAAAAAATATTTGCTTGATTTTATAGCTAACTAACTAATTTATAGATGGTAGTAAATAATAAAAGCCTTACTATTATAATAATAATTGAATTATTCTGTTGACTGTTTTATTAGTTAAATTAATTTCATTAAATAAATTTATTAATTAATCTTGATATTACCACCATGGTTTTTTTAAAAAAAGATCTATAAAATATATTTTTAAAATAATAATTAGGGAATACCTACTTTAGTTTATATCTTATTCAAATACTCAAGCTTTGGCTTTAAGTGTCCTTTAGTGAAAAGCCTTTTTGACTGATAAGAGCCCATTCAATTGGCAAATAATAACCAATACGGTTAGTTATTTCGCGTTGATAGTTATGAAAGCCTTAAATCGAGGGTATTGGCCCAGACACTCGAATTGTTATTGACCCACAAACTGCTGGGCTGCAAAAATTCCACTCGGATCAAGGTCCGTAACCCGAAGTCAAGAGCAAAGCGGCAGAGTTCAAGTCATAACTCAGCAATCCTCCCCAGCCTGATCCCCATTCCCATTCCCATCCCGATCTTCATCCGCGGCATCAGCAGTCAGAGAACGTAGCACTAAATCAAGCCCACATGGAGTTCAGGCCATGCGACCAGCATCAGTTGTTCCCTCGCTTTTTGACAGTTTTGCGCACAGTAGCAGTTGCAGTTGAAGTGGAAGTGCCAGAGTCCCTAGACCCGAGAACAGTAGCAGAGTGCAAGTGCACTTAAAAAAAATGTATCTTAAATCTTAAAAATAAAATTGGAATTTAAAATGTATCTTTATCTTGTTTTTAGTAACTTTTAGTCACCAAAAAATTTTTCTTGATCGGATCTTTAAATTATTTCTTTATTTATATCTTATTATTTATGATATAAATAAATATCCTTAAATTCTATTTATATAAATTAACATAAATATAAAAAAAATGTTTAAAGGTTGCCTAAACAAAATTAAATTCAAAACATAAAGGAAAATAAGTGAACACAGCATTTTAACATTTCATTAACTTGAATAACACTGTTTTCCAAAATGTGACCTTTCTTTTATTTTTATCTAAATGAGAGCTTAACCAATAGTGCGAACCAATACGATCCGGTTTGAATGACCAATTTTTGAATATGTTTACAAAAGTACTTTCCTATTATTTCTATATTTTTGACTACCATTAATTCTTCGAATACACAGCTTTTAAATCTTTTCTTCCCAATTAATTTTTGTTTTTTTCAACGTTGTTATTTTAAAAAGAATTACATAGCCCCAAAGGGATTTTTGATCTATAAGTGGAAAAGTTCAATGTTCTAGGTCTCCTTCACATTTTTGGTGCAGCGTACAAGCCATAGTCATAGAAACCGTCATCATCATGTTGACTGTGGCATGATAAACGCAAGCTGGGCCCAGAAAACGAAGGCGCAGGCTGAACATGTGTTGCCTGTCGAAGATTCAGCCGGAACGCGACCCACAGTTTGGCCTGGTCTACGAGAGTCCACGAGACTTACGAGTGGCTCTCAATGGCTGCACTTTTTTGTCCTCTACTCTCGGTTCACTGGAACTCTCACAAAACCTTTCGGTGGCTCACATAAATTTTAAATATCCGCGAAAGATGCGCCCAGTGAGTTGGCCCACCACCATATTTGGCCATACGTCCAATGCAGTTTTTAGTCATTTTTATTGACCCAAGGGAACAGAAAACAGCCATAAGCCAGTGGCTGCTCATTAGTGGCTTTCGGGGGCACATCGGGGCGTATGAGTAATGCCCCGCAATTTGCACGCCTTGAAAGGATTAATTCGTTAACAATTTTTCGCCGCTGTAATATGCAAGACAAAACCAATAAATCTATTAATTAAGCCGACATTTGTTTAGCATCTGTTGCGATTTCCTTTTCGCTCTCTGAACAATTTGATAAATATATGCCCAGTTTTCGAGAGTCGAGAGTCTCTGGTCTCGGTTTCCGAAGTCGATTTGCTGAAATTTAAGACAGTGGGTGGTCCGGATTGGAAACGCTTTTTCGGCTGAATGAATCAACTGAAGGTACAGTGGGGCAAAATATATAAAACTAAACAAAATAAAAAAAATTATTTTCAATATTTTAAGGATTTTTATAATTAAAAAAATAATACTTAAATAGGGCTTAAGTTAATCTTATTTAAGGTATAGCATTAATTTACTGCTAATAACAAAAAAAATAATAATATAGTATTAATAAAATATTAAAAAAAAAAAAATAACTCCAATCCTCTCCTGAAGAATTCGCGTATTTTATTTTCCTAGCTTTTGCATAGTTGATATGGTTTTTCCTATACATTTTACCCACTGTTCTGGGCACAATAAACCAATTGCCGAGAAGTAACAACCAACTTCTGGTGGCCGCGTGGTGTGTATAAATTTGCCAAATTAAAAAGCGACAGCAAGAAGGTTTTTCTATGGGGGGCAGCTGGGTGTTTTTGGGTGGTTTCGAGATCGAGAGTTGTGAGTCGCAAGTCGCAATGCCACCCACCGCCGCCCCCAGAAATGACGCAACAGGGAGCCCATTCGCAGGCGTCTATAAATAAACCAACCGCCAGAGTAAATCAAAACAAGGCACGAACATGTGGCGCTTGCAGTTTTCCAGCCAGGATCAAGTGGGCCGACTGGGATTGGGATTTCGAATGGTATTGGTATTGGTAGTTAAGATCTCGGGTGTGGTCGCCGCCGTGATATGTGCCCAGAATTGGATCGGATTTGGTGGATTTGTCATCCCCATCTGGGCCCATAAATTCGTTACGCATTTTCCTTGGCCAACCAACTTACACAATGCGGCCATAATGTTTCCAATACGGCTTTTGATCTGGCCCGTTGTCAACATCTTATTCCCATCCTGACATGATTGATTTTTCATGTAACCGGCAAAGTGGAAGCCCCTCTTGGGTCAGTTGGGGACTTTCTAAAAAAATATTTCACTCCGGGTCTGGCCCACTCATCAAAATTGCAATGGGCACTGAAAAAATATTTGATTTATTAAAATTTTTAATAATTACATATGTATTTTAATTAATTTTCATAGCTGCTTTTTAAAAGTTTAAGTGTTTAGACGTCTTCAATAAATTAAATTATATTATTTAAATATACCTAAATATTTTAAATTTGTTTGTCTTTCTGTGTGCGAAAAAATGGCAAATATTTTTGTAAAAACCGCGGCCAACAGAGGTTTTTAGCCATATTTGGTAGCAAAAAGCATATCCATTCACACCTCCCACTCAAAGGCGGCATAACCATTAAATCAACATCAAATTCTGGTGGCAGTAAAAGTGCCTTAAAACGTTTGTAATTGAAATTTATTGTGCCGCAAGTGTTGCACAAATTATTTTGTTTGATATGGCCGAGGAATAGATCGATAGATATATAAGTAGATACCGATCCCAGATCGAGGATCCAAGTGGGTTTTGCCGCCAATCGAATCGTCGCTTAGTGGAGCAATCAATCGACTATATATGGTCGGCTGACTGGGGAAAACACTTAGCCAAGACGATTTCATTTGGCTTTATGGCCAACCAAAATCGGACATGTGAGAAAAACTAAGGCAGCTGAGAGCTAAGAGCCGAGGTAGAAAGAAGAATTGGGCTGGGAAAAAGTTATTAATATGGGTCGATTGCCCCGGGGCAACGAAAAGCGGCAGACTCTTCTAGTTGGCTTCCAATTTTGGTAGCTTGATTTGTCACGATGCTTTTTTCTGGTTTCCTTGCATTTCGTTTTTTTTCCTTTTTTTTTGCCAACCGGGAGAGGACAAACAAATTGGTCTGTAGTTGAAAATTGACAAGAATTTCGTGACTTTGTCACCTCTTTTTCCCTTTTTTTTTTGAGGTTTTTTTTTTGTTTTTCTGCCGAGATCTTACAACGCCCTCGAAGGCAGCAGGAGCTTTCTTTCCTTGTGGCCTCCGCTCGTTAAGTGGCAGGCAGCGCGTGCGCATTAAAGTCGCTCCACCGGCTTCAAGTTGGGTTCCCTCTAGTCCCCTTAACCCCCCTTTATACCCCACAGCCTGCGCCCCCGCCCCTGGAAATCACTTCATCATCGGACATCGGGCCATTCTAAAGTCAAAGCTGCGACTGAAAAACTTTTGTCAGATTTATTTCTCGGTTTCGTTGGTGTTTCTTTTTACTGCTGCCGGTGTTGTTGTTGTTGTTTTGGCCAAGTTGTATAGTGTACACTATTCCCATACTCTGTGGTTAAGGGTCTTTGAGTGATATTGAGAGGAAATAAAAACTTTAAACGGAACTTTTCTGAATATTTTGGTTTTCCTATTACAATATTGTTATTATTGATAGTATTTATATTAAACCAAGTACATCGGGAACACAGTATTATTTATAATTATAAATATTATTTAAAATATTAAACAATTGAAAAAAAATAATAATATTATTAAAATTGTATTGCAAGTTTTAAATGTTTTATAGCTTTAACAAATAACATAAATGTATAAAAATAAGTAAAAAACAATAATTAGGAAAATACCTCTAAATTAAAGAATTTCATCAGTAAGGGCATGAAAAGTTCCCCCACGGATACAATGATTTCCTGCTTACTTCATTTGGTTTATTGTGATTTTTATTTCTTATCCCTTTCTTCGGTTCGTTTGGTTTTTTGTGTGTTGGCTCTACCTGTAACCTTTTGCACTTGGTACCCTTTTTTCAATTTAATGAATTTTTTTCGCCGTCGTTTTCTTTTTTCTTTTTCTGCACCCAGTGACAGGCTACAAGAGGCTAAGGTTGCGGGGAAATCGGGAAGTCTGGGCACTGGATACTCGAATACTCTGGGGACAACTGCAGATGCATGTCGCCTTCAGAGCCTCGAGTTTCTATTTATTTCGGGTGTTATCAATCGGCCATCGAGGGGAGGTGGGTTGGCTAAGATGGGGGTGGGGATATCATGGCAACGCCCTGAATACTCGAATATTCGCATCCATCCGGAATATGCATTTGTTCTGTCCCTCAACGGCGGCCCATTGAATTGTTTATGGTCAAGTTTATAACATTTTGGCCAGACTGCCAAATTGAGAAGAAGAGAACCAAATGCAAAGTTCGTGTCTGTTTTGCTTAGTGACACCACCTCCGAACAATGCGAATATTGTGGCACTGAAAATAAAATTTAAATGCAAGTTTGAAAAGACATGCGATAAATAAAATAAAGTTAAAGTTAGATTTATATTTTTTTAAATTTTTATAATCGATTAAGGTTACAGGAACAGTATGCCATAAATCATCCCAGTTTGAAGCCTTGACAATAGTTTTCTTCGTATTTTCTCAGTGTGCCTGCTTTTTTGCCACCAAGTAGGCCAATATGAGTTGACATTAGGGAGAACATGGCCAAGAGGAGCAGCAACAACTGGCGACTCGCATCCCATGGACCCAAACCCAAACCCAAACCCATCGACATCGACGCCATCGCCATCGCCCTAGACTGACCTCGTTGTACCTTGTTGGTTATTGTGGTTGTTGCCTTCTTTTTTATTTTTTTCTTGCTGGCCAATTTGCTGCAATTGCATTTCCCAGTTGGAAACTACTGGCAGAAACGACTCCAAGTGTGCCACTTTGCCCGCCGAGATCATGTCGAGGCCAAAGGCAAAGTGGGTGAAAACAGGGAAAACAAGAAAGGAAGCTATCTTCGGCCAGCCGAAGCTTATATACCCTTGTAGATAAAAGAATACTCACTCGGTGCAGTTCCAGGGATTCCAGATTCAGCGTTTCGATTTATTTCAATTTTGTTTTTAAGTAGTCAAGAATCAAAACGCCTACTTCCTACAAAGTTACAATGAATTTTCTTATATTTGATTGGGAGCCTTAAGATATAGTGGTCCGATCCGGCTGGCTCCGACATATGTACTACCTGCAATAGAAAGAAGACCTTCGGGAAAGTTTCATCGCGATAGCTTTAAAACTGAGAGACTAGTTCGCATAGAAACGGACAGACGGACAGACGGACAGACGGACAGACGGACAGACGGACAGACGGACAGACGGACATGGCTAGATAGACTCGGCTATTGGTGCTGATCAAGAATATATATACTTTATGTGGTCGGAAACGTCTCCTTCACTGCGTTGCAAACATCTGACTGAAATTATAATACCCTCTACAAGGGTATAAAAATGGAAAAATAAGTCAATATTTGTGTTGGAAAATATGATCGAATTGGGTCATGTGATGCAATCTCATGGGCTGTGGTACGAGGTACTGACTACGACTAATGCTTTTGGCCAGTTGGGTCACACGTGATGTGGCTCGTTTTGGGAGCAAGTAATTTCTTCAAGCCTATAAGATGATTTTTTATATTTAGCACAGAGAAAATAGTATTTTAAGGATCAGTTTCGTATTACTATGGTACATTTATCACGTAGGTATCACTTTTACCATTTAATATTGTAAGTTTGATTTTCAAAAGTGATATTTCCCTTTAAAGCCCGCTAAGCACTTTTTTCTTCATTTGAAATTGGAAAATTGAGGTATGTATATTTCAAAATAACTTAAGAAAAACTATTAAAAAAATGAAAAGTTTAATTAATTAATTAATTAATTAAATAAGGTCAATTCTACCTTATTTCTTTTCAATAAGAGACAGATTTGAATAATGCCAAATTTACAATTCAAACACATCTACTTGATATTTTATAGTATCAGATACTTCATAAAAATTATAAAAATACTATTTTAATATAACAAATTCATTTAAAAAAGTATATGCACGCTCTCAAGCTAAAAAAAAAATTCAAAACACCTTAAAAAGGAACAGGTCAGTCCCACATTTAATCACTAACCAACAGAATCCGTTTAAAATTCTTGAAAAATTGTGCCAACCATTAACATCTCTTGCAGATTTCATATCTCGCACGCGTCTCCCGACTCCTCCAGCCCCCAAATAATGTATTTTCTTTAACCACTCCGCCTTTGAGCAAACAACGATCAATAAGGAGGCAGCTGCCACGCCCCACTTTACGTATATGAATATGAGTCTGCCAACAATTTGCCCCTGCCAATAATTCAATTAGGTAGCCAAAAGGGGGAATAAAGGAGTTTCGGGCAGGGAAGCATTAATTTCACAATTGGCGCACATTAATCAATGGGGCCGCGATCTTCGGGGTGGAGCCAAGTGCCACAACAAGTACCTAGTACTAAGGATAGCTCCTTAGCTAAGTTGCTCCTCCGGGTGGCTGCAATTAAAAGTAGATTAATAATTCGCCCCCCTCTTTTCGAGGCTCTCGAGTGGCCGCAGCTACTCAGGTGTAGACAACGTTGTCGATGTCGTTGTCATCCTCACTTTCCTAGCCTTTAAAAAGGGGCTAAGGGGATATAAAGCGACTCAAATTACCCACTGGTAATGTGAGGGGACTATGAGTCTGCGGGACTAGCCCACTTTAATTGCACATTTCATACTTGTTAATTTTTCAATTTTCCTGCCCACCGACTGCGACGTTGAGCGGTTGACCACTTGCCAAATGTCGAATGCTGGATACTGGATGTTGAATGTTGGATGCCGAATACGAATGTTGAATGTCCGGTGCCGAATGCTGGATGCTGAACGTTTGTTTGTCATCTAGCCGGGGAGACTCAAGACTCTAGACTTGAGACCCGATGGACCCCTTGGACCACACAGACGGCGCTCCAACTGGGCTAAAGTGCACCTAGAAAAAAAGTCACTTACATAAAGTTCACATAAGATAAAGTATCTTAACATTATATATTAAATGATATAGATATTTTATTTTATTTTATTCTAAAATAATTTACAAATTAAATCATTTGTGTAGTATGTAAGTGTAGACATAAGACGGATATCTCAGACAAATCAAAAGATGGATAAAAGATCTTAACATTATAAATGAAATAGTATAGATATTTTATTTTATTCTAAAATAATTTACTAATTAAATAAAAGATGTGGGTAGTATGTAAATGCGGGTCTGTGTGTATTTTTAAAATAGAAATATTTTGTGTTAATTTACAATTAATATATTAGTAGGCATATTCTTTCAGTGCATCTGCTCCCGTGGCGGCTGCTGCTCCCAATCGATACAGGTGGACATGCGACTGACCCACCTCGATGCTCAGCGGGCGGTGCAGCTGCTGCAACTGTGGGGGCGCCAGTCCTAGCCCCACCCACTTCGCCCCTCTCCCTCCCCCCTCCCCCTGAGGAACGCTTTTCACTGCATTTGGAGCAAATTAATTGCCAGCGATTAAATTTCAAATTTTCCATGCAAGCCCAAAGCCCGAAAACCCATTCGCTTCCGTGCGGCGACTTTTGCGTGAGCCAAACTGCAAACAGCAAAACTCCAAACTCAAGACTCAAGACTCTAAACTCTAAGCTTCCCGCCTCCCTTTTCCATCGAAGTTATAAAGTGAAAATCATTAGTTTTCATTTGTGGCGTTTAGGGCGTGTGCCGTGGATCGGGATCGTGCAGCTATTTTGCATTGCAAATTAACAAAAATAAAGCAAGCACACACACACACTAAAAGTGCAATTTTCACTTGCGCGACCATAACATTTTCCTCATCGCATCGTTTTGGCAGTTGCATGTCAACTTTTGGCCATATCCTGTGGAGTCTTGGAGTATGGAAGCATGGATCGAGGGAAAATAGAGGCGGTAATTAAAGCCAGTCGAGAGTTACCCCTGACAGATATTCCAATGTGGGCGTTGTGGATATGAGCGGTTCGACTGCCCGAGAAAAAAAGCAATAGAAAGGTAGCAATGGGGCTGGGAAAATCACAACTAATAGCACTCACATAAAAAATAGTTTATGGCTTAGTTTATTTATGTATTTATAAGTACTTCCATTGAATATAGAAGTTTAAGTAATATGCAAAATTACTGTAGGTTGAAATTACCCTATTTCATATAACATTTCTTCTCTGTGTAAAAAATAGGTTTATAAAATAAATAATATACGAAAGCAAAAACTTTATTTTGATTTATTTATTTTTGGAAAATTGCTTATTAAAATAATTTCGAAATTTAAATAAATCAAGCTTAAGTTTAATCAGAAAGCTTTCCCCTTTAAAAAACCTAAATACCAAATAAACTTTATACCACAAAAAGAAATCTTATATTTAGATCACATAACCCCCTATTCAAAAACTAAATTATAGCCCGAATATTTCATTTTTGTGGCCCTTACAATTACCCTGCTAATTGCCGGCTGCGTTTCTTCACGGATCGTCCTTGAGATTCGATTCGATTCGGTTCGATTCGGTTTGGTCCACCCCCTTTTGGATAAACGACTTCCATTCTATTCCTGAGAAATTGAGTGGCCCAACATCGTGTTTCGGATTAGTCGCGTCAATAGTGCCATAAACATAAATCTGCAAGTTAATGGGCAGGAAGGTGGACCTAGACAACCTGGCTACCAGTTTGGTATCCCCTGCTCAAGTTTTGCAGTCGAAGCCCGGCAATTACGCAGCAAATTAAAATCAAATAACTTAGCATGAAAATCGAGCAAGCCATAAAAATCACATGCAAATTATAGAGTATCCAATAACCAGGCCGGCACAAGTGGCAGTAGCTCCGAAGCTTCGCAGCTCCTTCTTGGCCGCCTGAGAAATTGTTGTAATTTGCGCCACGGAGAGACCTGTCCCAGCATCGCTTTTAGCCAGCGGCGCTCCAATAAAGCCTTAAACAAATGAAGTTATTTGAGCCAATAAAAAATGGCAGCCACAAAATGATGGGGAGCCATCGCATCCTTAGCAGTTGTATGTCAAGCGGAAAGGGAAAGTTTGTTGGGACGGTTGGGTTGGTGGATCTTTCAGGTGCGGTTTGATATTTTTCATGATAGAATAGTAATTTTTAATGTTATTTGCATCCACAAAAATATTAGCTACACTAAAACATATAAAATAAAGTGGGTAGTTTGTAAAACAGATAAAATAAAGTGGGTAGTTTGTAAATGCGGGTCTGCGTCACTTTTAAAGTTAATATTAAAATACTACAAATTTTTTAGCTTTTAAATTTTAAAATAAAATCTAGATTCTTTGCAAATACCATAACTAAAATTTATATACTCGAGAAAATAACTAGGTTATTTTTTGTAAGTAAAAAATCCGCACCTGTTGGCAATTGAGGATTGGGGGCCTTAGCAACTCCTTTAACAAGTGCCATAAATATTGAAGAAGAACCGGCCACTTGTTCCCAGATCTCCAATGTTCTGCGGATCCTTAAGGGTTCGGGAGATCGAGTTCAAAATCTGGTTTATTTTGGTCCGGCCCTTTCTTAATGCACACCTTTCGAGTGCTGCAACTCAGGGGCAATTTGTTATTTGCCAAATAATTATATGGCATCTTCTCGTTGGCCGTTTGGCTTATTTAGAGCTTTATTTATTAAAGCATTTAATGTAAAATTGTTTGCCCAGGCCAGGGGCCATCATTAAACAAAGTAAATTGTGTGTATAAATCAATATCGGGCTGCGGCTAATTAATATCAATGTTGATTTTGTTGACTCCGAAAAAATACAAAAAAAAACCCCTGCAACACCCACGAAGCTATGCCCCTTGTGAAATTGCTTTTCCAGCGATTTTAAAACTTGCATATTTTATGCCCATAAAGTGGATCATAAAGTAATTAATGCACTAAAATGCGACATCAAAATGCTTCGGGCAGAGTCAGCCGAAAGAAATTTCTTTCAGCATTTCGTTGCAGCTTCGTGGGTTGGCTGCACCACCAGCAGTGCACTGGAAAAATATCTTATTAAAAGATAAAAAATAATTAAAAGACTTTGCTTACAGTTTTTAAACATTTTAATATTTGGTATATCAAATGATTTTAACATACAACTTTAAATATTTCAGGAAACATAAGGGTTTAATAAATTTAACATTCTCAGTTAAGTAATACTTAAGTAACAGTTTCCAGAATTGTTAGCATCAAATTAGTAATCTTCTTAATTAATAGAAATATTATTTAGTATTTAACAATATTATTCTCAGTGCTTAAGCCACAGAAACAACAAAGCGTCTGCAATCAATCTTGAGGCGGCGTTTTGCTGGGCGTGTTCTCTTTGCTCTGAGGTTGCACCTACGCTGCTTGCTGCAGTTTGGGTGCAGCATTCGGTTTCAGCCTGGGATTAAGACCCTTTGCCACGTTTCAGGATCCCGCATCTTCTTCACATAATTACAGAGTGTTCTCCTCTTTATTCGGTATTTTTTTTTTGGTTTTTTGGCATGCGTAAAGATTCTGAAAACGGGAACTTGGCGGCCGGGCTTTCTTTTTTGCCTTTTTGGCCCTTTGGTCTGACAGCGACTGACAGACAGCAATTGCCAAATAATAAATAATTAGTCGGGGCGGCTCAGAGGGGCGTGGCTAAGTGACATGGCATGCATTTTTCATGGCGTTAAATCAAATATTGGCTGGCCAAAAAAAAAAGTTCGCCAGCTAGAGAAAGCGGGTGCGACCCAAATTTCCGGAGATCGGGAATTAATAATTCCACAGAAAAAATGTTAATTAAGATATTAAGGGCGATGAGTTAAGTTATTTTATCCATATTACTGCCAGGTTTCGCATAAATTATTTTAACATTTAACAACGAAAACCGGATTTCAATTTAATTTTGCTAAAAAATATTAAAGTAACATACTAACATTTACAACTAATAGCAAAGTGTGTTTTTAAGTATTTACAGATATAATTTCATTAATTTTTATGAAACTTTAATATTTATGAAACGTAAATATTTCAAATATATTTTAATATAAAAATATAAAATTTTGTTATTATATTTATTTAACCAAAACAATGACTTAATTATTATAAAATTTCTAACAGAATAAATACCATATTTTATTTACTTACTTAACATTATATTAACAGTTTCATAAGTCAGCTGTCCAGAAAAACAGCTGAGAGCACCTGTTTGCGGGAGAAAAAAGCGAATGAGCTTGTGAAAAGCAAAAGCTGATAAGAGAAACCACTTGTTGAACGAAAAATAAAGCTTTCGATCAGTTCACTTTTAGCAGCTGCACTTGTCTCTACACTTTGCCACTATATAATAGAGTATCCAAGATCAAAATGTCGACGGTTGTGAGGAAACTTATCAGCACAGTTAATGCTGCCAAGCCGGTGGCTCCCTACAAGTAAGTATAATATATAACCAATAGCTTATTTAATTGTTATTAATTATAATATTTATATAGTCAGGCCGTGGTGGCCGATCGTACTGTTTATGTGTCCGGATGTCTGGGTCTCGATAAGGACACCATGCAGTTAGTTCCCGGCGGACCAACGGAGCAAACGGAAAAGGCCCTGGAAAATCTACAGGCTGTGCTTAAGGCAGCGGATTCCGGAGTGGACAAGGTGGTGAAGAACACCGTTTTCCTGAAGGATCTCAACGATTTCGGGGCCGTCAACGAGGTCTACAAGAAGGGTGAGTTCTGTTGTAATAAATACATAGAAAAATATCATTTCTATTTTGTTTTTTATTTTAAGCTTTTATTTTATAGTATTTTATTAACTTTACTTTATTTTATTATGCGTCTTAAATCGATTTATTTCTTTTATAATCTTAGTATTACTCCATAATTGAGCTCATATAGCCAATACCTACTGTATACCGGCCTTTCGATCGATGTCGCCTGATAAGGCAATAGGAATCGTTAGCGCCTTATCGCCCTATTTATTGTTTACCTACTATAAACATTTTATTACATATTATTCTTGTTGTATTACCAAAAAACAAAAACTGTATGCTTTATGTTTGCTTATCTGCCGTTTCAGTGTTCAATAAGGATTTCCCGGCTCGCAGTTGTTTCCAGGTGGCCAAGCTACCGATGGACGCTCTAGTGGAGATCGAGTGCATCGCCTTGACGGGATCTGTCGAAACCAAGACCGTGCAATAGCAACTAAAACCCAGTAAACTTTGAGAAAATATATTAAAGCAAAGGTTAAATTTGGAAAAAAAAATGTTCTTTGTTAAATTAAAAATATCATATTTCTTATGCATTTTTTAAATAATTTTTTTATGATATTTCATTTAAATATAAAAGTTTTTAAATTTAAAAGTAGTAAAGTTTTCCTTAAAGTTTAGTAAAATCCAAAACCTTTTCGAAATAAAGTCATAAAAGCCGAGAAACATTTTCTGCCCGGTGTTATGTAAACAGGCAGCAACTAGCAACATGCAACATGCAACGTGCCGACGTTGAGTTGTTGTTGCTGTTGTTGGATATGATGACTGCACAGGGAGAAAGATTAACAATTTAGAGTATTAAATTTATAAAAAAATTTGAAGATAAAAATAAAATATAAGACACCTGATTAATATATAATTTTAAATGACAATTTTATTACAAACATAACACATTTAAATTATTTTAAAACCACTTGTAAAGGTGTCTCAAAATATGCAACAATATATTTTAGATTCGAGTTTTTATTTGAGCTTGAAGAAATATCGACAGTTTTCTACTTCTCGATAGTTAATGTGTGTTTTCCCCTTAAAGCATCGATATTATCGAATTGATATTGTCTAAATATCGATAGTTTTTCTAACGATTCATATTTTTCACTGCATACTTTCAGACACCTTTATAAATAATTGATTAAAAATTATATTCCTACCAAAACTTTCTTTCCGTGTATGCTCCATATTGATGCGGCTGCCTTTCAGGCTCTTTTCGCCTTTTACGGACCCGACTCCCGGACTCGTGTTTTGTCTAGCATTTGTTTTGATTTTTATTTAAATTTCAGTGAATTTGTCTGCACTCGGCTGCCTTTTGGATGATTTATTGTCCTTGTTGCAGCGAGTGGAGTGCCTGGTGTGAATATGAGTGGTTGCGATGCGGCACGATTATATGGTGATGGTGGTTATAATGGCTGCGACTATTTTCCCCGGCTAACCATTCATTTTTCAGCACCTTTGCGATATTGTTGCACCCGCAGCGTGCAACATCCACGTTGATGTGCCCCATAGTGTAATTAATTCGCGGTGCATCCGCCAAAACAGACAGTCTGGCAATAAATATCCCTGAAATGACGACAATGGACGACGTACGCCTACGCAAAAAAAGGGAACTTGAAGTGCGACTAATTAATTTCGACGCACGACAAATGAAGCCGAAAAAAAAGAGGGGATCCGATCCTCTGGAGCGGTGAAAGTGCGCATAATTTACACGCACGGGCCCAAAGGTTTATGCCCAAATTAAACTCACAATTCTGTTGTACATTTTTACCAATTTGCTTATCAGCCAAAAGGTAGTGGTTTCCGTTGGCCAATTAAGAAAGCCACATGCGGTGGCCATCCAACGCCGTGGATATCCGTTTACATATGTTTTTTGGCCAGTTGCAAGTTGTCATAATTAAAATATTATCCGGATTGCGAGGCCTTGCCGCAGGGTAATTAGTTGTTAAACTGAGCTTTCACTTGCCGTCTTACAAATGACGGGGGATTTTGTATCTTAATATGTGATAAGATATATCTTATCTTCTAAAATAATACTGCTTTAAAAAGCGGTTATCTTTACAGAATCTTTACTTGTATGTAATGTGTAAAGAATATATAAAGTTACATTTATGTACTTTACTATTAAAAAGTTTTAGAAAGAAGGTATTATTACTTTTTTCATAAAAATATATATGCAGGAAAAAACCCATTTTTGAATCTAGCGCCTATTTAAAAGTAATGCATACTTTTAGGGCTGCCGTTATAAAAACACTAGGGGGATTCCCTAAACTGTTGAATTGCTGAATTGTTGAATTTTGGTCAGCTGTTAATCAGCTGTTCCATACAAAGTCAACTTTCAGAAATTTCAGCAATTCAACAGCCTCGGGGCTGCTGAAAATTTTGTTGAATTGCTGAAAAGCCAGAGTTGTCACCTTTTTTTAAAAGTCGTGGCAACTCTGTAACATTTTAGTACCACCAGTACGCATTATTTATTTTAAAATCAACTTAGAAAGCATATTTGTGGTTCTTTTTACCTTGGTAACACTTTTAGACAGTTACTAGCAATAATAAATCAAATTTTACATGCTTTAAGTTCCGTGAAACTTTTCAACAAATAACAGCTGTTTGAAAATTCAACAGGAACCATTTTGGGTCGTTCCCTTAATTGCTGAAATTTTTTGTTGAATTTTCAACAATTCAGCAATTCAACAGTTTAGGGAATCCCCCTACTGCCTTTCACACAAAACACTATTAGTTAGAGATGGCAAATTAAACAATGATATAAATACTAATTTTTAAATTGCAATACACGAAAGCATAAAAATATTCATATATTCCCTGATTAAGATAGATAAAAGGCAGATATAAAATTATGTTTAATATTTTCTATTTCTGTTTTCATTACATCTTATTTAATTAGGATTTATCAAAAGACAGGCAAGTGTTATCGCACTATCGGCTAAAAACGGGCTAAATATATCGATAAGCATCGCCATTCGCCGCGAAATGCAACAACAATGCAACGACTATCGCCCATCCCTAATACGAACTTACAATCAATATGCAATGCGAGTAAATGTGGAAAACAGCAACAAATCGAGCAAAATAATAGCAGTGACAATATTAGTGCATTCTGCACCTGTGAATAACAATTTGGAAAAGTGAAAATCGTGGGAAAACGTCGTGGAAAGCCGCTTGGAAAGGCCAGGTACAAAAACATACACACACAAGTGCACGTCAGAGAGACGGGCTCACACACACGCACGCACACACTGGCAGCCCGTCTTTTCCATGACAAAGTGAAATAGAAGAAACGTTGGGAAAAATAAAGAAAGCAACAAATTGAAAATAAAACAACGTCTGGCATTTGAAAAGACCCCTTTTGGATATATATATACATATCGGTCATCGGTCGGCGGTGCGTGTAAAACAACGGTTCTTGTATTAATTGCACGTATATGTACATAACAATTATATTGTCGCCGTGTGAGTTTTTTTTTTCACCGTTTCTTTTACGCGGAGAGATCGGCTGGGCCATCATATATTTACATATATACAAGCATATATCCCGATATCTGCGATATATGGGGCGACAAAGGAAGTGACGGCGCAGTTCGGCGATCGGGATTGCCGCCCCCGGGATCCCGGGATAATCGCAATATTGCGAATATATTCGCGAATAAAAACCGCCGCTTCCCCAAATAGACATACATACACACATGCAGATGTACGTTTGTTTGCCTGTGTGTACATATATCGCGCTTGACACCCTAACATTTGCGTGGAATGTTTGCACAAAAAATAAAGCAACAACAAAAGAAAAAGTGGTGAAGAGATAACTAGGGACCACCCTACTCGGATTATCTTATAAACAAGGAAACTAATCCCTTAACCATAATCTTTATCTTCTAGGATTGCTGACTAAAGGAACTCTTAGGATTGTGCTCTCGTTTCGTGGAATATTATAATATAAAACGAAGAAAGAAGCCACCGTCATCGGAAAAGTCGGAAAAGCACCTGCTTTTCCTGCAGCTCCCTGCTCCGCAGTCGTCCGGACCGCCAATAAAGTGGAGGAGCAGTGCCGACGCTTGCAAAGCATGAATCTACGGGGAAATCCTCCCAAGAAGGAGGGCAAAATGCGTATACGCGCTTTTCCGGTGAGAACTCTATAAAAATAATTTGGGGAATCCCCGAAAAGCTAAGATATTATAAGGATTTTTTATCCTATATGAGGAATATCAGAAATATATAAATTTTGTAACCCCTTTTTATATTAGTTGTACTATCTTGATAATATTCATTTGTTATAATCAGGGACCGTAAATAATCATTATTTGAGATTTTTATTTTAAAAGGCCTACTGAGGTTTTTACAAGTTTTAATCAACAATTTAACTGGTTTTTATGCACTTTATAGACATGAACAAATAACAGATAATTTGCTTTCCAGATTTGTTGAAATGCATATACTTTGTGGACAAGAGTAAAAAGAACGTTATTTTTGACGTTTAAAACAAAATATCACAGTAGTCTTTTTAAAATAAAAATCTCAAATAATGATTATTTACGGTCCCTGGTTATAATACTAATATTGTATTATTATAAAAACCATTAAGTTAATTATTAATATCAAAAATATTCCTTTATTACTTTAACTCAGTTCTTCCCTTAATCATCCCATATCAAAAATAAATATTTAAATTTGTTTAACCCTTTATATATTAGTTTTACCATATTGATAATATCCATTTAATATAATACTAATATTTTATTATTAAAAAAAACAATTAACCTAATTATTTTTATCAAAAATATCCCTTACTTACTTAAACTTAACCTTTCCTATACTCTAGAACTATAATATATAGCAAGGGGTACTAAAGGTAACGGTCAGGTTTATGGAGTGAGTAGATAAAGTAATTGAGTTATAGCCCAAATAGAATTTATTTTTGGAACTATAGCTTCAAGTTATTGCAGTTTGACTGTTTATACGGATAGGGTTTGGTTTGATAGAAGGCTATTTTTAAACACTGATAGCAGCAAACATTTTTAAATGTAATCTCTCAAGTTTTTCGCCTTACATTCCATTGTACTAATCGCATTTTGTATTGTTTTTCTGCTCTTAATAACCTAACAAACATTAAGTAACGACTTGACTTGCTTTGCTGTTTTATAACTTTGACTTTAGATGACAGTTTACCTGAAAAATCTGTCGATTGCAGCGTGAACAGGCAACATTTTCCGATAAGATAGTTGCGAGGACTGCGGCGTACTTTGAACCCCAGAGGTTTGCAAAAAAAGCAGTGAATATTTATTAAATATTCTATAACTAATACCGAAAAAATGTCAGGCGACAAGAAAATCAAACCGAACAAAACTAAAACACACACACAAACATCAAACACACAAACCGGGGACAGGGGAGAATTTTGAAACACATTTTAGTTTTTAAGTTACAACGAATTCAATCGTAGTTTTCGAGAAATTATTGTTCCCCAAACAGCACACGAGAAAAGTCTGTGAACAGCCGTATGTGGAGAGCAGGGTGAAGGGCGAGACCCGAAACGCGAGTAGAACTCTGTCCGGAGTACGGAGCACGGAGCACAGAGGAGGAGGAGGAGCAGTCAGGAGCAGTGGATGTGGCAAAGAAGTCGTCACCATTCGGTCGTCAAACCAAAGTCGGTCCCGCAAGGCACCCGCCTCAGCAGCGGGCCATCAGGAGGATCGGAGGAGCTACCATCACCAGCAGCGGAGAGGAACGGGTGAGCTGGAGCAGCGTAGCCATCTCATGCACGGCCGCGATCCCCGCCAGCAGCAGCCGGAGCCACTGAACAACCTCAACGCCAATGGCCGTTACCACAATCATCATCGCGCGGTGGCCGGCTCCAATGTGGTGGACACGGGTGCTACCTACCGGATGGCCAGGCAAACGCGCAACCTGAACATCAATGTGCCCACCTTCGTCTCCTCGGCACAACAGCAGCAGCAGCATCGTGTTCCCTCGCAGGGATTGGCTGCTGTGCATCGGCGGGCTTACCACTTGACCGCCGGAGCTGCACGAGTGCGGGCGGAGATCAGAACTAGTATGGATAATCAGCCGTCTACGTCTGCATCTATCCGGACGCCATCGCCACCGCCCATTTCCGTGCCACCTCCAGTTCCCGCCGCTCCTGCTGCCGTTAAAACTCCATCTAATCCTACCCCTTCAACCTCGCAAGCCGCCGCTCAAGTGATCGTCGAGAATATAGGAGCGCGGATTAAGGAAATCGCACGAAAATATCCGCTCTGGGTGCCCGATTACAAGCGGAGGGCCTTCAATGTTAGCCTACTTTTAGATAAATACTAAGTTGGGGAACTTAAAAAAATCTATAAAATTTAAATAATTTAAAAGTTAAAAGTTTCCTTTATAGATCACATTTTTTATATAATAACGAGTTAAAATTATTATGTTTTATGAAGTAATCCTAGTATCTATAGTGAAAACATGAGTCAACAAAAATCTATAAAATTTAAATAGCTTACAAGTTAAAAGTTTCTTCTATAGATTACCTTTTTTTTATATAATAACGAATAGAAATTAGTATGTTTTATAAAGTAATCCTAGTATCTATAGTGAAAAGATGAGTCAACAAAAATATATAAAATTTAAATAGTTAAAAATATAATATTTTCCTGTATAGAACCTTTTTTTTTTTATAATAACAAATAGAATCGAGTATTTTTTATAAAGAAATCCAAGTATTTATAAGTTTAGATATTTATTTAGGAAAAAATAATAATATCTATTGCTTCCAAAACCGGTTATATTATAAAAACGTCAAAGTAGAGAAAGTTACCGGTATCAAACTACTAAGATTAGATAATATTATAGTAAATAAGTCAATTTTAATCCCTGAAAAGCACCCCTTTATAACTATAAATATACTAATAAATTCATATCCTTCATATTTTCCAGGCCTCTATGGACGAGAAGTACGTGGAGACCATTTGGGCGAGCCTGAAGAATGCTATCCAGGAGATACAGAAGAAGAACAACTCGGGGCTGTCGTTCGAGCAGCTCTACCGGAATGCGTACAACATGGTGCTGCACAAGCATGGCAACCGGCTGTACTACGGGCTGCGGGAGGTCGTCTCGGAGCATCTGGAGCACAAGGTGCGGGCGGATGTGTTGGAGGCGCTGCACAGCAACTTTCTGCCCAAGCTAAATCAGGCCTGGACGGACCATCAGACCTCGATGGTGATGATACGCGACATACTCATGTACATGGACAGGGTCTATGTGCAGCAGCGTGAGGTGGACAATGTGTACAATCTGGGATTGATTTTGTTCAGAGATCAGGTTAGATATAATATATATATTGTTATTATTATGCCTTAATCCAAATCTACTTGCCAGGTGGTTCGCTATTCAGAGATCCAGAAGGCTCTGCGTGAGAAATTGCTGGGCATGGTGATGGAGGAGCGACATGGCGAGGCCATCAACCATCTGGCCATAAAGAACGCTTGCAGCATGCTAATCACACTTGGGATTAACTCGCGCACCGTCTACGAGGAGGACTTTGAGAAGCCTTTCCTTGCGCAGTCGGCGGCCTTTTACAAATTCGAGTCGCAGAACTTTCTTGCCGAGAACAACGCTGGCGTTTACATCAAGAAAGTGGAGGCGCGCATCACGGAGGAGTCCTCGCGGGCAGCGCTCTATTTGGACAAGGACACGGAGCCGCGCATTGTGCGCGTTGTGGAGGAGGAGCTGATCAAGAAGCACATGCGACCCATTGTCGAGATGGAGAACTCGGGCGTGGTGTACATGATCAAGAATTCAAAGACCGAGGACCTGGCCTGCACATACAAGCTATTCTCGCGCCTGAAGGAGGAGGGTTTGAAGGTGATAGCGGACACCATGTCGGCATATCTGCGCGAGCAGGGACGCATGTTGGTCAAGGAGGAGGAAAACGGCAACACGAATCCCATAACATTCGTGCAGAACTTGCTGGATCTCAAGGATCGCTTCGACCAGTTCCTGGTGCACTCGTTTGCGAACGATCGCATATTCAAGAACGTCATCTCGTCCGATTTTGAGCACTTCTTGAATCTGAACAACAAATCGCCGGAGTATCTATCGCTATTCATCGATGACAAACTCAAGAAGGGCGGCAAGGGAGTGAGTGTTCCATAATCCTAGTTATTGTGGCATTTATAAAGGCTTTCCTTTCTATTTCCACAGATGAGCGAGCAGGAAATCGAGTCCATTTTGGATAAGACAATGGTGCTCTTCCGTTTTCTGTTGGAGAAAGATGTCTTTGAGCGCTATTACAAGACGCATTTAGCCAAGAGATTGCTGCTAAACAAATCAGTCTCTGATGATTTCGAGAAGAACATGATATCCAAACTAAAGGTGGGTTTAAAATCATGTTATGTCTGTATAAATATTTATTACTCCCAACCTAATTGCAGACTGAATGCGGCTGTCAATTCACCTCGAAGCTAGAGGGCATGTTTAAAGACATGTCGGTCTCCAATACGATCATGGATGAGTTCAAGAACTATGTAAATAATAACAATTTATCCCTGGGCGGTGTGGAGTTAACGGTTCGCATACTAACCACTGGCTTCTGGCCCACACAGGTACGTTTCGAAACCCTTATTAGCCTTAAAAAATTGTAAACTATTGAGTTTCCCAAACAGACAGCAACTCCCAACTGCAATATACCCGCCGCACCTCGCGAAGCCTTTGACATTTTCAAGAACTTTTATCTAAATAAGCACTCAGGACGTCAGCTGACGTTACAGCCACAAATGGGTAAGCTATTTGATAATTTCTCCTTGCTAAGTGCGTGTACTTAAAGCGATTTATTTGTACAGGAACTGCCTATATCAACGCTGTGTTTTATGGCCGCAAAGCAGCCGAAAGTGAAAAGGATAAGGATGCACCCAGCTCCAGTTCAAACGGATGTGCAGTGCCCACCACCACACGCAAGCACATTCTGCAAGTGTCCACCTACCAGGTGAGTTTAAATCCTTCCAGTTCAAAATAAATATTAAATATATAACTTTGCAAATTAGATGTGCGTGCTGCTGCTTTTCAACAACCGCGACGTGCTCACCTATGATGACATCCACCAGGAGACGGACATCCCAGAACGAGAGCTGGTCCGAGCTCTGCAATCGCTGTCCATGGGCAAACCCGCTCAGCGATTGCTAGTGCGCAATTCTAAGACGAAAACCAAGGACATTGAGCCCACGGATGAGTTTTATGTGAACGATGCCTTTGTCTCCAAGTTCCACAGGTGGGAAAGCTTTGAAAAATAAGATATAACTCCTGCTAATACTGAAAATCCAAATTTATGCAGGGTAAAGATCCAAACGGTGGCCGCCAAGGGCGAATCGGAGCCAGAGCGCAAGGAGACGCGCGGCAAGGTCGACGAGGATCGTAAGCATGAGATCGAGGCGGCCATTGTGCGCATCATGAAGGCGCGCAAGCGCATGGCTGTAAGTATATGTTTAATAAACTCTCTGCCTATTTCTTATTTATTAATATTTTTTTAATATATTTTCCAGCATAACTTGCTAGTATCGGACGTGACGTCGCAGCTGAAGTCGCGTTTCTTGCCCTCGCCCGTTTTCATCAAGAAGCGCATCGAGGGCCTCATCGAGCGCGAGTATCTGCAACGATCGCCCGAGGATCGCAAAGTTTACAACTACTTGGCCTAAGCGATTCAAGCGGAGCAGCGCAAGAGCAGCAAGATTACACTCATCTTCAAATCGCCAGGGCTAGTTACACACTGAAAACAAAAATCCGCAGCTCTGACAGCATGCGCGCTGAGCACTCGAGCAGCATTGATATTTTTGACCACGATTATAGATGACCGCCAGCCAAAATAACCCGAATGCATAAAAATATTATCAATTAGTGCGCCCCGAATTGTGAAAATTGCGTTTCGCAAAAAACCCATTTTGTAAGCCTGACATTCAAAATTGAACAGTTTAAAATGCTACTGGATAAGGCACCACCATAATTATTATCCCTCTAATATAATTCTCGATATTCTCTAACTACTGTTTATGGTCATTTCTTTGCGCATAACAAGTGTATAGCAGTAAGCCCGAACCCAACCCACACACAACCCACGCACCACCCCATTCAGAGCCACAATTACACCACCCACATCCACACTCACCCACAAGAATCGTACGTAAAGCAAGATAAGAGAAATAATGCATAATGCAAGCCCTAATTGTAAGCAGCTGAGTATAAAATGGTAAAGAAGCAACAACAGAAATCTAAGCAAAAAGGAATATTAATAACTATAAATATAGCTAAAGTAATAAATTTATAAATGAATTATTAATTTTAGTGAGCGTTTGATGTACATTTATACGTCTGGCCCAAATCCAAGTCCTAATCCCCCTGCTAAAAACATTCAAGCCACGTTTTGAGATTCATGTGAACAGAACTTAAAGATCGCAATGATTATTAATTCCTATCTTTATTTTTGTGTACGCCCCAAAGCAAGTGTTTAACGTGAGAAGTGATTATGATTACGATAATCTGTATGAAAGTTGTTTTATCTATTAGTTGATATGTGGAATCAATTCCAAGTATATAGGCAACACAGTTCTGTAATGGATTTGAATTAAGTAGGACACAAAGAATTCATTTTGAATATATTACACGGAAAACAATTTAACGCCGAACAAACGCATGATGGAAAACGGAAGCAAACGCGATCTAAAAATTGTAAATACATTTTTGTTCTTACGTATGAAAAATCGATATAAATAAAACGTATAATGAGCGTTAACATTTAACACAGTTGTTGTCTATCTTTTAAAAACGGATTTTAAAACATTTTCAATTGAATGCTTTTATTCGCCTGTAAAATAAAACTAATTTGGTAACATTTTTTATCCACAAAAAAATATTGTTTTAAATTGGTGTTTAAAATGGGGGGAAAATGATATAAATTTACTTGATTTAGAATTGTCAAACTTTTTCCTGTTGAATATTTTTGAGTTGAGATACTATTAATATCTTATAGTATCTTAGATCCTAACTATCTGTATTTGGTTATTTCTTATAGAAATAATATTCCACCTAGTTCGTAGCACTTTTTCCACGGATTGTGTAACCTTTCTCAGCTTATCGGGCACCCATACCATTCCCATATCGGAGTTATCAATTCGGCCAAACAAACTTATCCATTGGCAAATACCCCACCGAATGAGCTAGCAATTATGTGAAATTGGCAGAGCCGAAACCGAAACTTGGGCAAACAGCGATGACTTGCGGGTTATATGGTGGGTTATATCGGGAGCAGAAATTCGGAGCCGCTAAGTTCTTGGGTAAACACGGAGCGATCCAATTCGATCCGATCCGACGCACTGATAAGCAGAGAGTCGAGTTTTGAGTTCCCCTTGATAAAGAGAGAGGTTCTCTGGGTTTTCTGGGGAGCGGGCACTACGAACCGCTCAGTTCGCTTTAGTTAGCGATCGAGATTCAGTTTTCAGTTTTCAGTGACGGTTTCGGGCGAAACGTTGTATGCCCAACTCGCGGAATTCGGATTGGATCGCATGGAATCGTGAAGAAGGGGAAAGAAATAAAAGCAACAGGCTGAAACCGAACCGTATACTTAATACGCGTGTGTGTAGCTCGCAAAAAAACAAGAAAAATATAAATAAACAAAACTACATTGCTACGTCAGAAGACTACAAACAAAAGATATGAACGCAGCGCTGACGTCGCCGCCAAGGTTCGAATCAGATATTATATTTTTTCGCCCATTTTTGTCTGCGTTGTTTTTCGTTTTCTGATAAGTTTACAACTTTACAACTGTGTTCTGTATTTTTTTTTTTTGGTGTCTGATTTTTTGCCAAGTGATTTGCGTGCACTTCAAGGGGAGGAGAACTGCATTCGAGGTTCCCAGCAGCAGCTCTCCGATCTTTTCGATCAGCAGTGCCTTGAGATAGCCGCTCTCGAAGTGAACGTTCCGATGTGGAAACCTTATACACATGTCTAATTACACAAGCTAATCCCGTAAACTAGCCCAGACTAAATCAGCATTAAATCGGCAGCCTAAGAACTCGGATACCAGTTAAAAACGGAGCGGAAGGAGGAAGTAGATTTCGCAACTTAGGATCTCGATATCATGGGCTCGCGACGAGCTGGTTTCGTCCTGGACGCCAAGTCCATGGGTCTGAATACCTCGAGGCCGCCGTCACCGTCGCCACCAGCTTCTAGTACAAGAGTTCCCAAGGAATCGCAGCTGGAGAAAGCCAATACCTCCCAGGAATCTTCCCTGGAAGCCACCTGCCGTTCCCAGTGCAATGCCAGCACGGAGTCCCTGTCCACCGATTCCTTCCGCTGTCTGCTCCAAAAGCTGCGGAATGGCACCGGCGACGCCGGCGAGGTGAACTTCGAGCTGAACAACATATTCCTCAAGCGGCTGGACGAGATCGACTGCCTGGATGGCCAGGGAGGTGATGCAATGGTGAGCGGATAGGTAATCCATGGGTAAAAATTGATGAGGAAACTTAGGAACTTACACAGAAAAATAATTCGATATGAAAAAGGGTCAATTTCACATTATTTTATAGCAATAAAAAGTCGATATGAATTATGTCAAATTTATGGTGTAAACATATCAACTTGATATTTTATCATATCATATAAAATAGCAAATTAAATATTTTTAAAAAAAATAATGTAAAATAAGTTATTTGATCTTTAAAAAATATAAAATTGACCAGCACATATCAATTTGATCTTTTGTCAATTCTTTTCTTTGTGATGTCTAAAAATTTGAAAGCAGTGAGATAAATAAATATTATATATATTTTAGAAAAGGGATTTTATTCTCCAGAAAGGCAATTTTAATATTTAATCATTTTAGTTTCAATTTAAGTTTATAACATTTAAATCAGGGTAGAAAATATCAGTTATTAGTTTCATATTAAAATCAAAGCTTAAATGGTTTACCCTATTATGAACCTAATGGATTAATGCTGTTTTTTTAGTAGAGTGCTTCGAAAATAAATCTTTTCCTCTACCTCTAACCCCTAGTACACCTCCGAGCTGCGTCTGGTGACCTTCCAGGAATGGGTTGAGTTCCTGCTCCACGTGAACAACGTGATCCTGGGCAACATGTCCGATTTGGAGGAGGAGGCCTACGGCAAGATCGTGGCCTGCGTGAACTCGGTCCAAGGAGAACAGCAACAGGCGCTGGATGAGAATCGCAAGCTGCGCAGGGATCTGTGTGCCCTGATCAAACTGGTGCAGACTGCCCACAACCACAATAGGTGGGACAAGAAGCACCTGACCCTGGAGACCCTAACCCCGAATCAGCTTTTTGGCGTGGCCGAGGACCAGACGGTGCCGGAAAGCGAGAGCGAGAAGGTAGGCCATTCGACCTTGAAGGATCATAAAGGAGGAGGCGGTGGTGGTGATACCAAGTGCAAGTGCGCCAAGTCCAAGACTCGTTTAAGCTGGAAACGATAAATGTTCCCCATTTAATTCTTCAGTTTATTTGTGTTCAATAAAATATTATGTTTTGTTTAATATTACTTTAGGACTTCATTTTTTGATTGGAGTTTCAATCTATTGCAGATGGCCGAGTGCATGAAGTCTTTGGTCAACGAGATGGCCGCCAAGCATGACGAGCTCCTTCACTTGAAGTCGCAGATTGGAGCCTTGGATGAAGTGATCCTCACGGCCAGGCAGAAGCTGCTCCTCAAGGATCAGTGCATAGCGCAGCTCAATCAGCAGGTGAGATTATTACAAATATTCTTATAATGTTAATTTCAAGTAGTAAAAAATTGACAAAAGATCAGATTGATATGTGCTGGTCAATTTAATACATTTTAAAGATCATTTTGATATGAGTAAAGAATAAAAAAGTACTCTTTTTTTATACTATTTTATATGAAATGATAAAATATCATGTTGATATGTTTGAATTTTAAAATTGTCATAAATTATATCGGCTTCTTATTGATATGAAATAAGGTAGAAATAACCCTATTTCATATCCAATTTTTTCTATGTTTGGAAGCTTAAAATGTAATTTATTTTATTATACAATTTTTAAGTTGTCAATATAATTATCTAATTTATAAAAATACCAATGAATAGTGTGTAATATCAGTTCAAAATAAGATTAAATAACAGCTTTGTATGGCTATCAGGTGAGCTAGTGACGTTACTCGTCTTATAAATAGACTAATTGGAATATTTTCCTTATCGCTTAATCGGAAACCCGATCAGCTTACATTTTCGAACTACGTCAATTTTGTAGGAAATTCTCAGTGTACTCAACTCAATAGCCCTTCTCATATTTCCCACTAATAACTAATTTGTTTTCCGATTACCCCTGAAAACAGCTGCAAGAGATCACCGAGTGCTTTGCCACCATGTCGGACAATACGCTCTGCCAAGGACACTCTGCGTATGCGAATGCCACCAAGGATTTGGAAGGCGGTCCGTTGGATTTCGAGGATTCCCCCAGCGATACGATAGCCAACGAACTGCTGGAGAATCTCTCGATACAGGACAACCAGGAGAGCGAGATGCTCAGGCTCCTGAACAGCGAACTCAACGAGCTCTTCGATCTGAACCACAAAAAGGACTACCAGGCCATGGAATCTGGCCGTAAACGCCTCTCCTGCTTCTTCGAAAAGTTGGTAAGGGATCTTGATACTTCTATATTTAATTACATCTTAATCTATCCATATCCTTTCGTTCTCAGTCCACCGAACGCGATGATACGGTGAAAAAACTAGAGTGCATCCGCAGTCACCTGAGAATCCTTCAAACGGACATAGACCAATCCTGCCTGAACACTTTTAGTTCCGGAACCACCGGTCCCGGTGATCCTGACACCCAGATGATGGAGGCCCTGCGACGTCGTATGCACAGCCTCGGCCAAAGCAATCGGGAATTGCACGGAAAGTACCAGCGACTGGATACCGAGTCAAAAAGTGTGTATTCCTGATCCTACGATCCGTTCAAGTTTCGCTATAACCATGGATACAGTCAAAATTTCAGAGCTGCAGGCCAGGATTGAATCGGAAAACAGCTTTAGTCAGAGGAATTCCGATATTCTGAAGGAGATTGCCGAAATGATTTGCAAAATGGTAAGACTTAAAGTTATTTTATAAGTATACCTCAAAAATACCTTCTTTAAATATTCTTAAATGAATTTTTCTATAAACTCGTACAAATTTACGTATTTAAAATTCGAAAAGAAATCCAAAATTAAATAATTTAATTGAAAAACGTAGTCTTTTATTGGAACTTCTTCATAAATTCGTAATATATTACAAATAATTTGCTAGAATCAACTGATTTTCTTTTAGGGTACCGTGGAGTTCTCCTACAACGAAATTTACGATGAATCCTCGACGGAAAACCCTTTCTGCATAGCCATCATGGAAATGTTCGAGCAGAGATCCCAGCAGGAGCGGAAACAAATGGCATGTGTGAGTATCTGACGGTTTCGATTACCCCGCAATTAAGCGATTCCAATAACCCCGGTTGTCATAATATCAAAATGCAGAAAAGCGATACGAAAACAACACCTTCCCAAACAAGGGAGCCACCGCCCACCAAAGCCTCCAAAATCCCCGCAGCCACGGCAAAAACAAAGGCAACAACTAAACCTTCGACTAAGCCAACGGCAACGACAACTAAAACTATAACAACGAAAACCACGAGTAAATCGAGGACCCCCAAGTAACTATGTCACTTGTTGACCCTCCTGAAAAAACATTTAGCCTAAGCTAAGCCAAGTTAAGTAGTTAAGTATAGCTTAAAGTTCGACAGAGTTGTAAAGTAAAGTTATTTATCATCGAAGTAGTTCCCGCCAAAAACTAAAAGAAGAAAACATGTTTGTTTATGTACACAAATCAACTGAAATCCAATGTGGCGAAATATATGTGCCAGGAGCTCAGTGGAAAGGGGATATTATAGAACTAGAATAATTATGTATAGGATATCTCAGAATTCCGAAATAATTAATACTTATTTAAGTTATTAGTTTAAAGTAAAAAATTTCTTAAATCCTATAATATATTTCTCAAATTTTAGACCATGCCTCTGGCTTAAAATACATTTTCCTCTTCGCACATAGAACTCTCTTATGTGGTAAATGACATTCGCCTTCGTGTATAAAGCCACATATATATAGTTTTTATATACCTATCCTGTCTCACCTGGGAATGACAACAAATATTGTTGCCAATCGAGTCCTCTGATTTATTTACCCATATATATTTTTTGCCCGAACCCAGAAGTAAGAGATCCATTTCACTCCCCTTTCGGGTTTTTGTCTACATTCGACAAATACAAATCGCTGGCGAATGTGTTTATTGTGGAAACTCGGCTGTATGTTCAACTGCAATTGCCTTCAGAGAGAGGGAGTACCTCCATCCAGATCTACCTTCACCCCCCAGGAACTGGCGAATCGGAAATAGGTTTCGTGTTATTTATTTACCCACAATCGACACGCGAACCAGGCGAGCAGTGATATGCATATCGATGAGAGCCGCGGGGATTGGATTCGGCAGGGATTCGAGTGACGAGAGCTGCTCGTGATCCTCGTGAGTGGCAAGTTGGGGAAATCAGGGATTAAATAAACTAATATCGGGGTTATCCTAAAGAACTAAACTTAAATCCAAGTTTCTCAAAAATTACCTTTTAAAAACCACCTTAAAAAAATTGTATTTTAAAATTATATATCCATAACGGATAATTTTGTATAACCGTGCGTTCAAAAGCCTCTAAGAGCTCTTTATTGTTTGGGAAATAATACAAAAACATTATTTTCGAAATTCTAATCAAAGATGCATTTTGGAGAGGAAAGAAGTATTTTTAAGTATTTTCAAATATACGAATATACATTTTTTTTAATTTCTAAATTTTTTCTAATATGATTTTCATTAAGTCATATATTCTAAAATCAAAGATAAATGTTGTTCGTAAAATTTGTTCAAATTCTATTCAAATTTTTAAAATTTTAGTTAAGCTAAATCTTCCATTCTAAAATCGAGGAATAAAAAGGTTTATAAATATTTTCGAATAATTCAATATTTACTTTTAGAAAATTCCAATATTAGCTTCTAAGTGCTTTCAAATACTCAAAAATTGTACGTAAAATTTGAAAATTTGTCTAATATTTCAAGTAAATCCCTCAAGTGTATAAAGTCCCCTCACGCGATCATCACTTTTTCAAACAAATGGGCGCAAAATCAAACACAACTCGGCAGGAAGGCTCAGTCAATGAAGTAGTTCGCTTCAGAATCCTGTCATCCGTCGGCGGTTGCTGTTTAGTCGCGTGAAACAAATCAAGGAAGCGCCAGGAATCGGCATCGGGAATATAGCGCCATAGCCTCGCACATAAAACAGACAATTTACGACCCCTAATTAGTCGCCCACGCGCCCAGTAAACCAATTTGAATTTCAGTTTTTTCGGCGCGAAAAACGAAAGGAAAAGCGTGCAATTAGCCAGGAAGTTTTCCGCTCCAAAAACGCGAGGAAAAAGTTGGCCAAAAGTGCAAATTGTTTTCGAGTGTTTTTTTCGAGGGGGTGAGATGACGAAGTGCAAACTGTAAATGTGCAAATTGAGTCGGTGGAAAAGGTGTGGAAAACTGAAATGTGGGAACCCCTTAATGGGTTTAATGACAGACAAGGAATCATAACAACAATTCATTGCCCCCGTCGTCTTAATCGATTTTCACATTTCCCGGGCTATCAAATTCGTTCGGAAACGGAACCCCCGCCCCCAAAATAATATGCCTTTAAAAGTGTTTTAAGTGCGCCGAGCCACGCTTTCCCCAAACCCCCCATATAAATAACTATAACTATAGACCATCGAAAAGAGTCAGACAGACGATATTATTCGCTGCCACCCGCTCTCTGCAACTTTATTTTCAAATCGTGTCAAACAGTCGGGGGCCGTGCAAATAATAATATCTATAAAACTTAGGGGAAGTCCCCTCCACCACCCCAAAATAGAAAAATAAAACCAGTGTGTGTGTTGTTGCCAAAGTGCCAAAGAAAAAACTTTGAAACCCGAAACCTTGCCACCTACGTTTCGAATTGGTTTTATTTTCGTGACAAACTTTTAATAGCAATATTATTGAAATGAAATGAAACGGTAATGAAGTCGAAATTCGTCTGGGTTATGCGAGATAGATTTTTCCAGAGGCCGCCGACACGAAGGCTCCGAACATTCGACACCGAAAGCCATTTAAATACAGAGATATATACTCGTATCTGTATCTGCAATCGGCAATTGACAACTGACAGGTGATTCCGTGCGCGGATTTGTAGGCAATTAGTTACAGATTTTTGACTTGCCATGGTAAGAGTCTAGTTAGCTGTCCCATTTCCGAATGTTAATTTGCCTTTGTAGAACGCAGAGGCCAGCTCCTCGGATTGCCCCCATCGCCAGCAGTTGGAGCACACGCTCCTCCACTGCCAAACACAATCGGAGATCCTGCAGGCCACCCGGGATAATTACCTCAGCATTATCGATGAGTTCAAGCGGGATCTCGAGGAGCTGACCGAACAGGTGGAGCAACAGCAGCAGCAACAGCAAACCAGCCAATCCTGTCCAGAACCAGAGCTCCACTGTGTGGATCAGCCGCGGATCAACTGCGAACTGGAAATACAAGTTGGACACACATTAAAATAGGATTTTTTTTAGAAAGATTTTAACTTTATCTCTGATTTTTTCGTACAACTTTCCCAACAGAACGAACACCTCGCCTGCCAAATCCATGGACTGCAGGGTAATCTGAAGGATCGGGATAATCAGATCGACCAGCTGCAGTCCATGATCAAGAGCTACTCCGATTTCAGCGAAAACAATCGACTCAAAGGGGAGATACACGAACTTAAACAGAAGAATAGTGAGTTATTGCTGAAGATTTGGATATAATTTAAAAACTTAGAAATGGATTTTTCTTATAATAAAATACACAAACTTAAACAGAAGAATAGTTAGTTATTCCTGAATATTTGAACATAATTTAGAAACTTAGGAATGTGTTTTTTTTATAATATTTATAAGTAGATTTTGGAATTAATTTAATTGAAACGTTTATATTTCCATTGCTTGTTACAAAACTATTGTTTCTGAAATCTGTCTTAAACATTTTTAAAATACAGATATACAATTTCTTATTTAAACAAAATGGTAATAGTCTAGAAGAGCGGCCTGAGCACCAAAAACCGCGAAAAAATTGCCCTCGATGGACCGCGATTTCTTAGGAATTTACGTGCAGAAGATTATTTGCGGAAATGCATTGTTCTCTTGTAATTGCATTTCAAAGTTGCGTGTTTTGCTATAAAAACAAAGTAGGATTTTCTAGGATTTTGAGGTGTTTTGTGTCATTTTGCTATAAAAAACATATGGGCTTTCCGTTTGTTGTCAAAATAATAAGCGTTCGAAAAAATTCGACAAAAATGTGAAATTGTTTTTATAGCAGGCCAGACCCCACAACCGCGAATTAATATCCTCGATGGACCGTGATTCCTAAGAGCTTGTGCGACCATGGATGACCAACATATACATTTTTAAGATGAATCTTAAGAAATCGCAATCCGAGGAGGATCAACCTTTTAAATACTAACAATTAACTATCTTAAATTTCAGGAAACCACCGATACGGACAATGAAAAGGAATAGGCTTAATCTGTACCACTAACCAGCATTTTTTATAAATAAATATTTACTGTCCAATCATTAACCATAGTTTAATATAGCATTTTATTTACTATTACAAATGAGTTACAAGTATAAGGAGGTACTGAACTAAAAACTCTCGTAATTGGCTTTGATAAAGACTACGGTTGATCCTCCTCGGATTGCGATTTCTTAAGATTCATCTTAAAAATTTATATGTTGGTCATCCTTGGTCGCACAAGCTCTTAGGAATCACGGTCCATCGAGGATATTAATTCGCGGTTGTGGGGTCTGGCCTGCTATAAAAACAATTTCACATTTTTGTCGAATTTTTTCGAACGCTTATTATTTTGACAACAAACGGAAAGCCCATATGTTTTTTATAGCAAAATGACACAAAACACCTCAAAATCCTAGAAAATCCTACTTTGTTTTTATAGCAAAACACGCAACTTTGAAATGCAATTACAAGAGAACAATGCATTTCCGCAAATAATCTTCTGCACGTAAATTCCTAAGAAATCGCGGTCCATCGAGGGTAATTTTTTCGCGGTTTTTGGTGCTCAGGCCGCTCTTCTAGACTATTACCAACAAAATAATAATATTCAATTTCTTTTTAAATGTTTTATATAAATAATATTTTTTTGAAAGATAAAAAAAAGAAATTATTTTTTTGAATTGGATTCAAGAAGTTTCACCAAATAAATAGATCTACTTTGGAATATATAATAATTACACAGAAAAAGCAACAAGCACTAAAAAATCGTTAGGAAATTGATCACCTTAGAAATTATAAGTAATATGATCAAATTTTTTAATAATATTTTGTATATTCACCTAAAAATATCCACTTTAAAATCTGGTACAAATCCCCAGTCTTAGTTTTGTATACTATAATTTTTATTTATTTATTTAATAAACAAGTAAATATTTGAAATATAAAAATCCTTTTTTCCAGGTGACCTTTCTCGCCAGTTGCGGGAAATATCCACTTTGCTGTCCAACCAAGAAGAGCAACGCGTGGAGCTGTGCAGCAAATACGAAAGCCTGATGAGCAGCTTCGAGGATCAGTGCCAGGAGCTCAAGGGAGCCAAGAGAAGAGTACAGAGCCTGCAGACGAAACTGGATCAGGTGGAGCAGCTGCAGGATGAGCTGCGAACGGAGGTGGGTTCTTGGCTTTATTAAAACCTTAAAATAAATAAAAACTATTTATTTCAGCGCAAAATGCTGCGTGAGGAGGTGATCGCCCTGAAGGAGAAGGAGGCCGTTTCCACGGGTCGCGAGCGGGCACTTTATGAGCAGCAGAAGAATGGCCATTTGGAGCTGGACAAGCTGCGCCAGATGATTCGGGAGCTGCAGGCTCAGATGCGGATGGAGAGCAGCCAGCACAGCAAAAATGTACAGCGGATAGAGGAGACCAGAGATTCTATGAGAGCAGAGTTACATGACTATCGCACCAAGAACCAGCAAATGGAGATCCGTCTGAAGTAGGTAGTCCGTCCGGGGATGGAGTGCATCCATATAAGATCAGCTGCCATCTTCTCTCTTCCCGCTAGGCAGCAGACAGAGGTCAATCGGCAGCAGGACCAGATCATCGAATCCTTTCGCAAGTGGCGGGATGCCCAGGTCAGGGCCGACGATGCAGTGCGTCAGTGTGCCAAGCAGTCCGAAGAGCACATCCACATGCTGCTCGAGGAGAACCAGGCGCTGGCCGAGGACTATCGCTCGCTCTTCCGCGATCACACGCTCCTGGAGAAGGAGATGTTCCGGGTCAAGCAGGCGGTCAACTATGCGTCCAGCTCCTCGATGGGTTGTCCACCGACGCGGATGAATCCTGATTCGGGAAACGATGTGAGTTATGGATCATTTCAATTTGAAACTAAAAAAATATACAACAAATTATTATTTAATATGTTTATCGTCTTTTTAAAATTCTCACCTAATTGGATTATCATTGGATTACCAAAAACGAACAGCTGGCATAGTAATTATATTTTACAGAATATTTATAAACTATCCTGTGAATTCCCCAGATGAACAGGCGACTGCAGAATTTGACCAGCACCTCCCAGCGTATTTCAAACCAGAACAGGAACCTCAACATGAATTCTCGAAGTCGTCCGGTGGCCCAATCCACAATGAGGCAAACAGGATCCTCGGAAGATCTGTCGTAAGGCAGGAGACGTAACCAGGATTGTCATGCCCCCTCCCTCCGTCCATTTTAAACTTAATTTTCACCCTAAATCCCTAGGCCAACAAATATTTTCGAGGCGCGTAATTTGTAAATTATCTTTGTAAATTGTGGTAGAAAATAAATAAAAGAAAGTGCTTGTGTAGAAAGGTTTCCTATCACTCTCTAGTGGTTATAAAAATATAATATGGATAGTGGGATTTCAAATAGCCTGATGATTTCTGTACTAACATTATTATTATCTATGTTTCATCCTTAAGAAGACGTATAAGTACTCTATAAAGTACTAGAAACTATCTTATAAGTGCTCTAGAAAATGTCCATATCTTTTTTCACATCCACCAATTCTGTAGAATCAAATTTTTCTACATTCTAGATATCCTAATCTATTATAATGTTTTTTATATGTAAATATTTTTCGATTTTTAATAAGGCTTATAGCTTTTAATCGTTTATTATATCTAGGTAAATTAAATACCAGAAGAAATCCAGAAGACATCTTTAAAAAAGTACCCAGGATTTTGTAGATCATGTGCTGGTTCTAAAGAATTCGCTTTATCCCCTTTTTCCTAATCGCTTTGGATTAGATTGGCTCTTTCGCTGATTGCTATCAAAGCCATTTTGATCTGGGCCCTCTTCTTGATGCTCTCCTCGCGCAGGACATCGGATTGCTTGGTGAGGATTTTGACGCGGGTCTCGCTGAAGCGTTCCGCCTCCGGAATGGACATCTCCAGGTACACATCCTTGCCCACATTGACCAGGATGCTGTCCATTTTGCGGACGCGTGCCTGCATGAAGATGTTGCTGCCGATGTTCACTTGCGTTTTGTAGCCCTCGGGCAAGTGGGTGTCGAAGGTTTGGAGGGTGTTCTTTAGCTGGACGTACTCCATGATCTCCTCGTTGAACTGGCCAATGCACTTTTCCAGCTGCCGCAGCTCCTCCTTCAGAACTTCGTTGATGAACTCCTCAATCCGCGTGATTTGCGCCTGATTTGCAGCCTGCCTGTAAGGAAGATTTTAGAGTTTTAGAGGTTTCTTTAAATGATTCACTACCTACTCCTGCATCCGTTGGCTTTCAGAGATGTTCTTTTGTTTTATTTGCATTGTAGGGGCGGTAAATAAGTAGAAATTAGATAAACTACACAATTCAATTCTTTTGTTTACTTCTGGTTTCTTCTTCTTCTTCGCGTTGAAATTGCGGCAAACAGCTGTTATCGATAGGCAGTGGAGCTGCAAACTTAACTATATTAAAGCTAAACCGAGCTTTGGAAAATAAACTACACAAAATCTATCTAATACAAATCATTTTCCGAACAAAAAATCGTAATGATATGATGATATGGTTCAATCTGGGTACTCATTAAACTGTTGAATTGTTGAAAATCCACCTGCAATTTTCAACAATGAAGGGAACAACCCTATATAATTCCTGTATGTTTTTTTGCTAGTTACTGTTTAAAATGAAAAAGAACTCCAACACACTTTCTAATTTTATTTTAAATAAATAATATGTCCTGGTGATAATAAAAGGTTTCAGAGTTATGTTATAACTTATGTTAACAGCTCTGGTTTTCAATCCGGCTTGTTAAATTGCTGAAATTTCAGAAAATTTAATTTGTATGGAGTGGTTTATAAGCAGCTGAACGAAAATCAACAGTTTAGGGAATCCCCTAGTTATCTTACAGCTGGCTATATGGGGGCGATAGTATCGCGATAGTTTTCAAGCCATCGATATTGCCATCAATAATTCACACCAGTTGGCAGCCCCATAACCACAGCATTTTGTTTTCGCGGTATTTTCCAGCCCACAAATTGCAGAAATGTCGCTTAAAAAGGCCCTCGCCGACTGCATGATCGATTTCGATCGCTGTGTGCTGGTCACCGACCTCCTGGAGGAGTACAAGCTGTCCTACAAGGAGGTGAACGACACCCTGGAGGCCTACATCAAAAGCCAGGAGCCGGAGACGAAGTTCGAGAAGAGATTTCTGGTTCATGGCAGGCGGAAATCCGTTTCTGGAGAGGATCTCTACTCTGTGGTGCTCGAGAGCAAGCTGAAGGATTGGCTGGCCAAGGTCCAGGATGCAGAGTCCCAGCTTTACAGTGTCAAGATCGCAGGAGGCACCAAATCGCCGGCTGCCAGCTTTAAACCCATGCGGCATTTGGAGGTCAAGTTGGCCAAAGTGGAGCAGCGTGCGGGAGCGATTAAGTCGGTTCCCATTACAAATGGAGCACCAGTCACCAATGGTGTCAAGACTGAAGCCTTCAAGGCGGCGGGCAGCAAAGCAGAAGCCTCCAAGGTGGATCCACCCAAATCTTCGGTTAAAAAAGAGACTGTAAAGACGGATGTGGATAAGAAACCCTCTCCGGAGTCCAAGAAGACCTCGCCCAAGGAGCAGGCCTCTAAAAACAAGACTGCGCCAGCCAAGAAGGGCAGCATCAATAGCTTCTTCACAGCAGCGGCCAGTAAACCCAAGGATGTGAAGGCCACACCAAGCAAACCGGCGGCAGGAGCAATGGATAACTTCTTGAAGAAGCAGCCAGCTGGTGAAAAGAAGTCGCCAACCCAAAAAGAAGAGAAAGCTGCACCTCCACCTATCAAAAAGGAAGCAGCTACCAAGAAATCCCCTCCTAAGTCCACCAAAAAGTCACCAGCCAACACCTCCGTTCAACTTTTCGACGAGGAGAGCGCCGAATCCTCTGACGAGGAGGAGAAGCTGGACAAGCTGCGACGCAAGGTGATTGGTTCGGACAACGAGTCCGATCAGGAGAAGCCCTCGACCTCCAAGCGGCGACGCATCAGCGACTCCGAGGACGAGGAGCAGCCGCCCAAGAAGGCCGCCGAACCAGAAGTAGTCGCAGTCGATGAGGAAATGGAGACGGAGCCGGCCAACGAAACGTATCTGGACGAAGATGGTTTCGTCATCACGCAGAGGAAACCGGTGAAAGCCCAACCGGTCAAGAAAAAGGTTTCCCCAAAGTCTTCAGCCCCAGCCAGCAAAAAGAAGTCGCCGCCTTCAGCTGGGAAAGCTGGAAAAGATGGGCCCAAAACAAAGCAAGCCGGCATCATGAGCTTTTTTTCGAAGAAGTAATCACAAAAGCATGAAAGAGCTGCACTAAAGATTAAGCATTAAGGAAGAGCTATTTTTGTTTTTAATAAATTTATTTATGCCACATAGCAAATCATGGATTTTCAATTTAAGAAAGATTTAATTTAAGAGAAAAAAAAGTTAAAGGTTAGTTAAAAGTTAATGATAAAATGTTCAAAAAATAAGGGCAAATAGTTAGGAAAAATTATTATGGGAAAAATAGATTAAATTGTGAATTATTCCCTGATTTAAATATTTTATGTGCTATTTTGGTACATACAAAAATCAAAAAGTGTAAGAACTCAATTTCCAAAAATGCATACTCATTGCTATATTTATTTTAATCTTCTTAAAAATTGTATATTGAATCCAATCGAAGGGCATTAAAAACACAAGATTTGTTTTGTTGTTAAAAAGAATTTATTGCATTTGTTTATAGCTGCTAGAAGTTGTTTGAGTATCTTGTTTGTAATTTGTATTTATTTATTTATATAGATTCGCGTGTCTGATTGTGTGTCCGTGTGTGTGTGGGCGTGTCGGTGTGAATTTTTGCCTGGCCTATGCTGTATCAGTGTTCGTTATCTTTACCGTATTTCAAAACATTTTAAAAAATTAAGGCGAGGTTTGAAAAACACTTGTTCGTTCATATAATTCGAATATTCATTAATTTAAATTGTTCATTTGTTGTCTTGTTTTTTTAGTTTTTTATTTTTTTGTTTCTGCAGTGATTGCGTTTGATTCCTATCTGATTTTTAAGCATTAAAAGCTTACAGTCAGGCTGCCCGATGGCAAGCAAATACATATGTATGTAAGTGATTGAGTAAGGGGTTTTTTTGTGGATAAAACAATTTGTCGTGTTTCTGGCAAACAATCGAGATCAGTGGCTACGCTTAGGTAGAAGCTTCTCAGAAGCTAAATTAATGCTTACACTTAGATTTGCTTCGGCCTATCTACCGATTAAGTTCCCCCCTTTGGAACCACTCACTGTATAAATCCTGGGGATCCAAAGTTTAAATTTTACTAAATTTCATAGATTTTTAAGGATTTTTATACAGTGGGTATTCCATAAAGGTTCCCCCTTTGTAGCTTTTTGTTAATTCATAAATATTGCTCGCAATGCAAAATGAAAAAGTCATTTGCTATATATAATCAATCAGTTAATTAATAATTTCCTAGGTGTGATATGAACATAATGTGTGCATGATATGATTCTCTACTAAATATGATCCTTTTTGATTTCTCTCGCACGCTATTTGCCTTGACTTAATCACCTAAATGAATGTAACATTCGTTTCGTACAATTTAATATCTCAGCACCATTTTTTTTAATAATAGCACAAAGTATATATGCATTTATGGTTCTCTTTTTTCTGTTTTTTCAAGGGTCAACAATAGAATTTTCCTAGAATTTTTTGTGGGTGTTTTTCGTTTTCATTTCATTTCGCTACAGAGTAAAATATATCTAAGTTTATTTAACTTTGCTCGCTTCATTGTTTCGGTTTACTCTTTCTCTAAACTTGCGTATCTACGACACTGCCATAGGACTCTTCAGCAAATTTGGGCGCAATATAATCCTCGTAGTAGTTGATGAATATATCCTTAAACTCATCGGCGATGAACTCCAAAGCGTTTAGCATTTGCATTAGCTCGCGATCGTTGCACTTGTAATTGCTCAGGGCCATCACATCCCAGAAGTAGGCGAAGTACTTGACGTACTCGATCGACTGTCCGCCGTACTGGGCGATCACTGTGGGCAGTACGGAGCGCAGTATGGACCCCAGTTTGTTGAACTCCCAGTCGTCCAGCACGGTGGCGCCCTCTGTTGTTCAGTTTTTTAGAAGTAGGAGGAGTAGATAGAGAAAGAGAGATCAGAAGGATACGAAAGTAGGAAATAGGCAGAACATATTTATAAAGCTTAGTTACATTTTAAAATCTGTTTATTTTGACATTTACAAAAGATAATGGTTTAAAAAACGAAGTATTTTTAAGCTGAATAAATGAATAAAACTCTTGAATAGAACTTTTTATAATCCCTTTGAATCTAAAATACAGCTAAGCTAAAATAATGTTAAAATTTATCTATACAAGTAGTTAATGTACAAAATCTGTCCGTCATAGATTGAAAATTATTTTACTTTAACATATTAATTTATTTAATTAGCTTTCTTACAAAGCCGTATAAAAATAATTAAATCGGTTTTCATAAGAGGAGAGTAGAGGATTATTTTAAAATCCTTTAAATAGCTACAACTACCTGGTGATGAGAAATCCTTATAAAAAGGGTGAATAAAATGAAATGGAAGTTTGAGTAGTGGAAAGAGAGAAACGTGTGAGCTGGTGGGTGACCAAAAATCAAACAAATTGCTGAAGCTATTGATTTCTGACTACACTTACCACGGTGCACCATGAGGCACTGCTCCAGGAGGAGCCTGGCCAGCGCCACCTTGCACTCGTGCAGATCCATCAGTTGGTTCTCCGCTCGCTCGATGGCCGCGTACAGTTTGCAGCGCTCCTCGATTAGCTCGCAATCGATCAAGGACGTGGTGAAGGCCCAGAACCACTCCAGTTTCTGGGATTCCCCGCAATGCGGACACAGGATCAGCTCGGCACCATTGCACTCCGGCTGGGTGTACTCCTCCGAGAGCCACCAACGGAGGTTTGGGGCATGCGGCAAAGCGTTGGGCGTGAAGATTTCCATGCACTTGGGGTTATCACAACGGTAGCGATGAAACTTGTGCTAAAAAGTTGGAAAACAAAAAAAATTATAAGAATTTTAAATATTTAATTATTTCTTGGAAGTACGTTTAAGAGATTTGGGGATTAACTGACTAAAATGTATTTAAAATAATTAGAAAATTGGCATTTAAATCTATATATTTAGTTAGTTTTGTAAACTACTCTGTTTTTATTGATATGATATGATTTGGATATGATTTTGATATGATTTGAATATGATTTTGAATATGATTTTGATATGACTTGAATATGATTTTGATATGATTCGGATATGATATGTTTATGATATGGATATGATATGGATATGATATGGATATGATATGGAAATGATATGGATATGATATGGATATGATATGGATGTGATATGGATATGATTTGGATATGATATGGATATGATATGATTCCATATGATATGATACGATATGATATATGATTAGTAGTAGAAAGACTAAATAATAATTTATAATAGGTATACAAAAAATTTAAATATTAAATTAAATTAAAATAATGAAAATCTTGACTTACGAACTGATCATCCTCGTGCGATAGCTGGCACTCCTTGCAATGGCACCTGATCCCCCGCTCCTGGAGCTGCTTGCTGCGCTCCTCTCGCCTCAGCTGCTGGTAGTTGCCCCCGGCAAAGCAGTTGTAGATCCCCGAGCCCGCCGGCAGATCCAACAGAGCCAACGCGGTCACCTTGCGGCCCGAAAACTTGGCGCAGATGGTGGAGGAGCAGCTGTGCCGGCACAGACTCAGCGTTTCCGGATAGACGGCGTACGAGACGACGGCCACCTCGCCGGCCAGCAGATGGAGGTGGCCCTCCTGGAGGCGCGCCGGTGCGGCCCACAGTTGGAACTCGTTGAGCGGCGAGAAGACGTGCGGATCAGCGGGCAGGACGAAGGATCGGCAGGCGGTGAGGGACCTGTGACGCAGCTGGCCAATGTGACGCATCAGCAGGGCGGCGCAGAGCAACTCCCACTCGGCACTGGACATCCGGGAGGCCGTGGGCAGGCTCTTCTCCAGCTGCTCGAAGAACACGGTGCACTTGCTCAGGTAAATGGCGAGGATGTGCGCGGAAAGGGCCAGCGCAATCACCGTATCGGTTGGTCGTCCCTCCTCCTTCAATCTCTCCAAGCGGAGCACCGAACTATAGGCGATATCCTGACGCTCCTGCAGACCACCATTAATGGCTGACCAGAGCTTGCTCAACGTCGGCTTCTTTCGGCAATGGGCCAGCATCTCGGGCAGACCGGTGATCAGCAGCCGGAAGGCCAGCTGCAGGAGTCGCGGCTGCCCGAAGACCTCGCCGAAGGACTCGAAGAGCTCGATCTGGTGGCCAAAGCACTCCACCGCATGGATGGCGGCGTGCTTAAAGCGGCACTGGCGGGAGCAGTAGACCACCAGCCGGTTGGAGCAGTAAATGCAGGGAAAGGGTATGAACTGGGTGATCCCGCAGTAGTCGCACACCCGGCAATTGCCGCTCGGCACCATGGCCACCGCCTCGGATTCGAAGATCAGGGCGTTCTTGGCCAACGCCCGTGTGGTGTGAAGGGACGATGAGTTGTCCAACCAGGCTCTAAAGGGGATGATATATTAGAATTGAGGATTTCTAGCAATTATAATGATTTCCATAAGGATTTCTCACATTTCGAAGGCCTTCGAATCGTTGGTATCCAGATCATCGCCCGTTTGCACGGCCATCTCGAACCGCTCCACCTTGAGCACCTCGCACTGGTGCCACAGCTCGTGGGTCCTCGCTTCGAACACCTGGTTCAGTTCAATGTGCAGGAGCTCGTGCAGATGCTCCTCGCAGAGCGCAAAGTTGCGCAATTTTAAGGCACAGGCGGCTTGGCGCAGCTTAATCAACGGCAAATACTCCTCCGGATAGCCGAGGTCCAGGGCGCACAGGCAGTCGTCGTAGGATTCCTGTTAGGGATCATAAGAAACTTTATTATAAAGATATTTAGGTATTTAACTCTACAAGATATTTCTTAATTTTTAAAAAAAAAATTATATTATTTAAATATAAAATTAAGAGATTGGTTTATAATGTAACCTCCCTTATAAATAATACAAAATTATGCTACACTGGATTGGTATAAAATTTTATCACTCATACGCACTGTTGCTTTCGATCAAAAATATATTTTAATCTAGGTTAAATTCGTTATTTGACTAGGTTAAAAATGATGAAGCTATTTTTTGATTATTTAAATGGAAATCTAAAAGGTTATAATACTTTTTTTTTGGTTTTCGAATAGGATTTTACTTATATAACCTAACCACCCTAATATACATTCACAATAATATCAAAGGTTAAATAATGTAAATTTAATACTTAAAAGGGATTTGAAAGAGTTAACAAGGAATCTAATATGATAGATGATGTTAGGAATGATAAAACAGTTACGTATTCTACTTTACTTTAAATTTATCATATAGTTAGATATAGAAACTGGTATTTCTATCAACTAGATATTAATTCCAGATAGTTAGGAGGCTTTAGGAGACAGATCTTCTTACCGCATAAAGGCCGCAATCGAAGAGGACTAGGGATCGATTGGCGTGGGCCAGGGCAGCGGCCAGGGTGTTCCGGCAGGGGGCCAGGAAGATGGCCTCCGTGAAGAGATCGCTGGCCTTGAGCGGATGCCGCTCCTTGCGGTACGAATCGTTGCCAGCCTCCCGCAGGCGACGCGACTCCTCCTCCGACTTGAAGTGGCCCGTCTGGTGGCGCAGATGTTGAAACCATTTGAGTACGTGTGGCCTGTGCTTTCGGATTGGCAAAAGAAGAGGGGAAAACCCGGAGTGGGTGGTTGGTTAATTATTCACGGCAAATGTCAAAACGAATTTGACCCAAATTCCGAGTTCGAAGCAAACAATGCTCCTTAACCTAAACGTACGAATGCATGCAATCGCTTGGGGTCACACTGGTTTACCGGCTTACAATCTTGTAACAAATGGAAAAATTATTCTTTTGTAATATATAAAATTGATATTAACTGTACATAATTTTCTAAATTTTTCCTATGACATAAGTAAATTTTTCAACTATTAATAGTATAAATATTTGTATAATTTTTTCAACGCCTAAAATTTGTAAATATAGCCCACTGTGCTGGGGTGCAAAATCACCTCCCACAAATTAAATTAATTTCATCGGGTAATTATGGATTTGCATAATAGCTTGAAAGGCCGCCCCTAGCACTTAACCCATATTAGGCCCACTGGTCGACAAAGCGACCATGCGTTTTGAATATGTTTGGAATATGTTGGGCAATCAAGTTTGGGGGTGGTATGTAAAATTAAAGTAAACATTGGGTAAACACAAAAAATGAAACAGAACAAACTTGGTTATAAAAATATATAAACCATAAAAACTCTGTGTAGTATTAACAGAAAATAAACATGTATTTATAATAAGTTAAAAAACTAAATATGACGTTAAAAATTTAAACGAAACCAATTTAAGTTTATAATATACCGTGGTTTCAATATTTGACAATCTCTGAATTTTCTTGTTAACTATAAAATTTTTAGAACCCCTCTTGCTTTCTCCTAAATATCTTTATAATCTGTTTTAAGCCACCTAATATGGGTTAATAACCACAATCGTGACCGCCATCGTTTTGTTCACCTAAAATCCAGCAGCGGCTCCTTGGTCGTGGTGGTTGGGGACGAAATCCCCAGGCCGCCCACCGCCCCAATCAGATCGTCATCGTCCTCGGCGTTTTCGGGACGGGAAAGTGGCGCCGCCGAGGTGCTGGCCCCCAGTTCGACATCCTCCAGGTCGCGGCTCAGTTTCTGGCGCTGCACGGGGGTCAGCAGGAGGAGCAGCTGCAGTTCGTCCTTGTGGAGCAGCTCATCGGGATTCAGATGCTTCAGCTGCTGGCCAATCAGGTCGCTTAGGGTCACAGCTGCTGGCGGAGTTGGATTCGCAGAAGGAGCTGCTGCGGAGGAACCGGAAGCGGAAACGGGAGCGGACGAGGAGGAGGAAACTGGCGCGGCGGCGGTGGCTGCTTTGTTGTTCACACGCGCAGAGGATGTGGAGGAGGCCATCACTCGGTGACTGGTTGGTTGGTGGTGGTGGTGGTGCTGCTGCTTTTGGCTCGCTTTTTTTCTGATCTCGCGCACTCCTTTTTGGGCCCTTCAGTTGGCCATCTTGTGTCACTGCCGCGGCGGCAGTCCTGGCGAATTATTGGCTATCAATTCGAGTGCACAACGCCCCGACATCATTGACTAATAACGCTGGCTAAACTTTCACGAACTCCCGCACGTTGTGGCCTTCATATTGATTTTTTAAAACATCGCCTTCTGGTTCCAGCGATGTGGCAGTCGTAACGGTCTATCGCTTATAGGGATGGACTTTCGGAGTTACCGTTATTTTTGGAGATGTTAAAACAATAATATTTATATGTTTAATCAATATCATAAAATCATCATAATATAAATAAGTAATATAAAAAAATAAATAAAGAAATTTATAAATAAACTTTCATTGATAACAAAACTTAGTATATTTTATTTCAACTTTTTTCATTCATCTGGCAACGCTGCGAAAAGCGCCAAGTTCTAACTAGTGGCGAGGGCTTTTTCCATTCATATGCTTATCTACCGGCCTGGTAAGCCTTCTCTCAAAAAGCAAACATGTCCCGTTGGTTGTCTAACCGCACGTTACCATCATTGAACGGACCGTGTGCTATATTCACAGTTGACAGACCCTGCTGATAAGAATGGGCATCTTGCTTCTCTTTTCCTTCGCCTTTGCACACAGAAAAATTTTAATGAAAATATGAGTATGATTGTATCAAGTTCCTAATAAAATTTTTATAATTTATAACTAATATTTAAGATCAATATGGTAACTTTAAATATATATTTTAACATTTTTAATGTCATAATTTTAGGTTTTATTTTCTTTGTGATAAAATTGAAAATTTTAAGAAAATATTTATATATACGAAATATGCTTAATTTTAGGTCAAAAAGTTTAAGGAATTTGCTGTATATATTTCAAATTATTTGAATAGGTCAAAAATTATCTAGTAATTATAGTTTGAGAGATGATATTTTTTGTAAGTGATATAAAAATATTATCTTTAAATTCTTGTAATTTTTTCTCTGAGTGTACCTTTTGTTTTTGCTTTGCTTACCTTCCAGATTGATCCACCTCATCTCCCGCTCGAAGAACAAACACATGCATTGCACTCGGCTCTCTCCGATCTGAAAGTTGTAAGTTTAATCGGGCTTATCTGCTATTTGCTCGGATCTTATCACCCACAGCCTCTGGAGCAGTGGAGCATATGGGATCGCAAGTATAAGAAACACTTGTCGGTCGCATCTTGTTGTAACGTGTGCTGCGTGTGTGTGTCTTTAATTGTTAAAGAAAAAGTCAAAAAATAATATTAAGAAAATAATGTCCAAGAACGAGGATACACCGATTGCCAAGTAAGTTTCGAGGAGGAGGTTTATCGTCTGACTTCCTCACAAAAGTTTCAGCAGTGCAAAAAGTTGGCCGAAAATGAAATCTCTTTCGGGCCGAAATTAACATAAAGCGCCCAAATGAGCTGCTGATTTGTTAAATAGGCGTAAGAGCGGACCGCGTGGGACCAACGACAACTGACGTTTTCTCGGGGTCTTGGGATTTTCTAGGTGCTCGGAGGAGGCCTCGAAAAAAGTTGGATAGCAAAGCTTAATGTGGGAGGGAGCTAACGTATTTTCCTATATTTTTTTTCACCCCGTATTTTTCTCCTTTTGTGCAATTGCGTTGGAAAGTTGCAGAGCAAGTAGTTTAGCGCCATTTGCACTTTTCGTAGTAAAAATTACGCGCACTTGCTCAGGCACACCCACACATGTGAGAAACTTATCAACGGGCACATCACACACACACACACACACGTGCTGAAGGCGGAGTGGGCGTGGCCTTTAAGTAGTCATCGTAGTTTGCGTTAAGTAACAAAACTTCAAATTGAATTTTTCGCAGCACTTTTCATTTTAGCACCTATCAAAAAAACCCTTTTCGAGCGTTTCGCCTCGCTTTCCGAAGCATCAGCTCATTACAGTGGGAACTGCCTGCTGATGGACGGTTTTCAGTGGGGTTTTTGGGGGCCCAATGGCCCACTATACATTGTGTCTGCTTAAATGCCGCAGTGTTTTGTTGGCACCGGCAACGCGCTACGTTTTAATTCTCTGCTGGGGTTTTTCCACTTTTTCGAGTTGAAGTTTCCCCCAAAAAACTTTTCCTGCTGCGGCTGCATTTACTTCTCATTCTTTTCGAGCTCTTTTACTTGTTTACCGTGGAAAACAAGTACATTTCTATAGAAACTTCTCTAAGAAAAAGCCAACAAATGGCACTTTTTAATTAAAGAATTAGTTGTGAAATAGCTTAAATTGTTTTCGGTTCATGCCTGACTTGGATTGTGGGGAAGGAAAAATAAAAGTATAAAAAGTATGTTTTAATAAATAAAATAATAAATATTTATTATTATTTATAAAATAATTTATTTATTTTTTTTACTTATTGCATTATTTATAATATTTTGATGAATGCCTATCAAGTTAAAAAAGAATTATTTTTTAACAAAATATCTTAAACTTAATAACGGTTGTAAAAAGTTTATTAAAATATGTTTGTATATTTTTTTATTTGATTGTATTAATAACAATTGTTTATATTAAAAAAAAAATAGACATCGTAATATAGCCTTCGTGAATGTTTTTTAAATTTTGCAACAGATAGCGTACGCGCCATTCCATCATAGGATCTCCAGCGCCACCTGGAGGAAAGTACAGAAACTAAATATTTCAGTTCATTCCATTTTTGTTTTCTTCTTAGCAATTTTAAAATATTTCATTAAGTTGTTTTGTGATTTCTCAATGGTTTTGTGGAGGATCGTGACAATTCCATGGACTAAACTCCTTTGTTTTCCCGCAGGCGCAACTCGGGTCGTACGCGACGGAGCAACTATGGCACGGCTCCCTCGTTCCACCTGCTGGAGCAGGGACAACCAGGTGGCAACGGATCCATTGGCAATGGCAACAACAATCACCCGGCAACGCCCTCAACACCTGCGCAAATTTTTTGTTTACACGGGCGCTCCAACAACGTCGAAGGTGAGTTTACCGGGGGGTTTAAAGGGGGTTTTAAGGGGGGTTCGAAAGGGGTAAGGTGACAAGGTGACTGTGACAAACTGCGGGGCACTTTCGTGTCGCTTTCAATCAGGGCGGACTACCTCGCAGCAATTTGCAGTCATTCATAAATTATCAAGAAAACGCAGCAGGCAGCGGCATTTTGCACTAAAAGTCAAATGCAAACAAATCAAAATCGACAACTACGACGAGAATCAACCAAATTAGTTTTCACATTGTTATTTTCGTGCTTTTGCTATATGTATGACGACTCTGTTTGATTGTTCTTAAGCGCTGTTTGTTTGTTTTCCTGGTTTTACTGTATTTTCTGTATTTTTTTTTGTGTTGAAAAAATCGAAAATTCTGTGCAATTTACGTTTATACATTCCAATGTCTGGGTGACTGAGGAGCTGTAATATCGGGTAAACGCTCGCTAATTGGCAGACGGCACGGAAATCGTCGGAAATGAATGATGCCCGGCTCTTGGCGACTCCGCTGGATAAATGCCGCTTGGAAATGCTGCACGAATATGGTGAGCAAACAACTTACCACCTACTCGAAAGCCTTATTTCCACCCACAATTCGCAAGCCCCTCTGTCATCAATCAGCTGATGATGATTCTCGAGGTTGGCAAACCAAATTATGGTGGAACTGGGCCGGTCTCCACCCACAACATCTGTGGTATAATCAAAATTTATGCTCTTTGCTGACACACCGCATCCCAATCCCCCACTTTCGGCCATATGTCATGAATCGCCAGAGGAGCCAGTAGTGTAACGCTCGCCATAATTTACGTACGACAGCCTCGGTGGACCAAATAAATGTTTGGATCATTTTTTCATACTACCCCCCACCAGTGGAGAATAAGTCTGGTTCGTAGGGTCAGAAGCCGAGAAATCGATGTGGCAATGCCAAGTTTATATTTTAATTTCCTCTGCGGAGTCTGCTAGGTGCTACATTTTTTACATTTGGCAAATACCCTATAAAAATAGTTCAGAATGAAGGGTTATTATTAGGACTGCCAGCTTAGCTTACAGATTTGGAAAATAGCATAGGGCACAAATAACTATTATTATTATATTATTATTAAAATATTTATTATTATTGTTTCTTTTGGTTTCAAACTTCCCCGATTTTTATGCATTTTGTAGACATAAGTAAATATTGCTTAAATTGTTTTCCAAATTTACAGAGAATAACAGAGATTAAATCTTTTTAGTGAGTGATTGTTTTTTTTTACTCCACTGTAATTTTTGTGGGTTTTTTCAGCATTTATAAAAAACTATACAGTAAAGGGCAACCTTTAGTCGTTAGTCCCATAAATAATCCCTAGTTATTTCTCCTTTTTTGGTGATGATTCGATTTATTGGCAGACGAGCAGCGAGCTTCTGCCGAAATGAAATTAACTGGCGTCTAGACGAGGTGGATCCGCTTCTGGGAGCCTCAGCTTCTGTCGTATATTGGCACACACCGGCACATAGAGAGATAGTTATATATTATGCAATCGTCTTGGGGCCTCCGCTCGGTGCATTCAATCATAGCCTGAGTTACTAACTCCCATTAGATGGCTTGACTAGCCAAGTGCATTTCGTTGCAGCTGCTTTGATTTGCGCCGGCCCGTAGTTAGTCGTTCGTTAAACGCGCTCCAGATGGGACCATTTGCAAATGCTGCAATACGAATACGAATTCGAATACTAAGCAGTGCGAATAGGTATAGATATAGGTCTGAGTTCATTGTTCCCTCGGGTGGACCAAACCTCCTCATTGTTATCGCCGCGTGCTCCGGTTTTCGGATTTCGGATTTCGGTTTCCGGGTTATGGATGTGCTCAAGCTCAGGGAGGCGGAACTAAGCAATGGTAACTTGCTAATTAGGATGAAAGACGATATGACGGTGATTCATATATGTATTTGTGCAGTTATTATTAACATAATAAGCGTATTATCTTAATGCCTTATGGTAACTTCTAAAACTAAAGTCAAACTCGGAATTTAATGTGGGGGAACGTAAATTTCGTGTGAAATTATATTAAGTTGAGGTATTTTGTGTTACACCTTTAATCAGTTTCATGTTTTAAATTTTATGGAATATTTTGAGTAACAACCATATGACAACCATATTATTCGTATTTTTAAAAGACTAGGGGGAAGTATATTTTTAAAGAAATATTTCTCTTCCAGTTAGTTTAAAATTTAATTGTTTATTTAGCAAAGGGAATTTTATTTATAATTACAAGGGTTATATTACTATTTAGGGGATATTTATATTATTTTGTTACTAAAATATTAATTGTAAAATCATTTTAATTTTTTTAAAGTTGATTCATGTATGTAAGAATTGTTAACAATAATGGTCTCTATTACATCTTTAATAACTGTTTATGGTATGATATTTTTAAGAAAATATGTATGAAATTTTTATATAGTATATCTTAATATTTACAGTATTCCATTTATTTCTTCACGTGTAATTCTGCCGCAATTAGAGAGTATATTTGTGTTTCCACAGCCAACGGCTTGTTGGATCATCTTTAGATGTCGGTTGACGAACATTCTTGGCACCTGTCGAGTTATTGTCATTGATATATATTTGCACATAATGGAATGCCTTTTGTCGCGTATTTATTTCTATCCAATTAATGCTTGTGCGCGCCTTGACTTCGCCCTTCGCCCTGGCTCCATTAATTATTTATAAGTACAAGTACACAGTACAATTGTTGCCATGGCAGAATCAGAATCAGAGTCAGAACCAGATATGGATGTGAAGAAGGAGGAGAAGAAAGAGCACATATCCAGCATCCAGTATCCGACATTAACCTCAGTTCCCCGGGAGTCCAACATACTTTCCGCATTGCGCAAACAAACAAGGCGAACGGAACGGTCCAAGGCGACCAATTAAAGATGCAGATGGATCGGAGTTGTTTAAATTGCAAGTATGACGATTCTTATGCATCAGCTGGTGGCAGAGGAGGCTGCAGAGGTCGGAGCTCTGGATACGGGTCTAATAGGTGAAATTTCCACGTGCCACAATCGTCGTTCGACGCAGTTGCAGTTGCAGTGGCACCAGTAGTCGCTCCTCCTTGGTTATGCACAGGAATTTAATTTGGCTGCCGGCAATGTTACTGCCATTGTGTGAGTGCCACCGACCAGCATGTGGAGATGGGGGATTGGGATGCAAAGGATGTGGAGGCTGGAGGATGTGGAGGATCAGGAGCAGGAAGCAGACGCAGGCCAGGCGTCGGTGGCCTTGTGCTGGATTCAAATGAAGAAACCGCGTTCGCAACGCCGTCGTGTCAGAGATGAGAGGCTCCACATGCTGGGTGACATGCTCGGAAAACCATAAATTAACAAAAAATAATGGATAAATTAATAGGAGGGTTTAATGGGTGATATATGCCAATATAAACTACCGAGGGATTTTTCTGAATATTCTTTAAGAGAGGTAGAAAAAATACAAGATTCAAAGCTTTCAAACTAATTTAATTAATATATTTTTTGGCATTTAAATGTATACCTATTGGTTACTTCTTCTATTCTGAAATTACTGCCAATATTTTTATTTATAAACGTAGAAAATGTCACACTTTTTAATTTTGCCTACAAAGAATATTAAAATTAGTGGAATACGGAATAGAAATAAAACATTTTTAACTACACAGTGCATAAAAAATCAAAAAAAGTGTAGAATTCAATATCAAAATTTCTGATACTTACGGTTCCCGCATTTTATAATGATTTTATTTTCTGTACTTATCTGAAACTTATCTTCAAGATTACAAAATAGGGCTTAATTAATGTCATTCAAATTAATAGAATCACGGGCTCACCTCTATGGCATCCACTTGGTCCACAGCCAAACCAGCGGAGCATATGCACATGTATGTTCGTTGCTCCTGTAGATTTTCCCGCTCCGGACAATGGAAAGCTGCACGGCGAGGAAAGGAAAATTCGAGGAGGAGATGGGGGAGTGGGTGGGCGACCAGAAGCAAGTGCAAAGAAAATGCAGCGGAAATGACAAAGCATGAAATACGGCTGCGACAAATGCAATAAAGTATTTAATAGACTGCTCCTAGCCGACCAAGAGCAACCAGCCAGCCAACCAAACCAAGCCAAGCAACTACCAACTACCAACTTTCGCCTGCCACTGACACCCAAAATGAATAAAGCCAGAAAAAAGAAAGGACCATAAAAAACAAGCGGAGAAACTCCCGGAAATGGGCCACACACCGTATCCATATGGGAGGGGCGTGGCAGGCAAAAGTACCAGGATCAGGAGCTGCGATGGTGGTCATTATTCACGTACCATGTTAAATAAATTTAAATGCCTGTTTTGTAAATATGTATTGCATGCTTGGCGGCATAACAGATGGGCGAAGGGAAAACTTATTCCCCCAAAGGGAATCCCATGCAGTGGCACTGGCACATTGTTAATTTAATACTTTTGCAAAAAAATAAAAAGAAGCAAAAACAACAGGGTTTATAGTCTTAAGCGGGACTTAAGAGCATCATGAAATGTATTCAAGCAACGCGTATGTTGAGAACTTATGTTAACAATAACGAATAATTGAGCGAAATGGAAAGTAAGCAAAAATTGTAAGAAAACCGCTTTGTCCTTGTTATTCATTATTGTTTAATTTGCAGCCATACAATCTGTAAATCCAATTAGAGGAAAAATATTTATTGTAATTCACTACGTATATAAATATAAATAAAAATGATACCCTGTAATATAATAAATTAAAAAAGTGGTACTAAAAGCATTTTCATTGGCTAAATCAGAAACATCAAACAATCATTAATGTATTTTCAGTATAACTGCATTTAATGATTATTTTATTTTTGTTAATTATTTTTATTTACACATTTGATACTAATGACATTATTTTTTTTACTTTCAGTCCGGGATCATTGTCATCGTGCTCGAAGTGAGGGAGTGGACGTGAAGGCGCGGCGAAAACTGATCATAGCCAGCATTTTGTGTTTGGTTTTCATGATTGCGGAAATCGTGGGTGAGTCCAGTTAATATTCATAGAAGGGCAACATCCGCTATTATGTCCTCGCGTTCAGAGTTCATCGCTACAAAGGACTCTTTCTCGTTTAATTCCTTTCTTTTTTTTTGCAATTTTTATTCTTTTCTGTCTGCCTCTCAATTCCCAAACTAATTTTGCTCACCTCTGAGAATCTGAGCCAACAAATAAACAAAACGTAAAGAGTGCAGAGCGAAGGAAAAAAATGAAAAGGGCGAAAAAAGTAAAGTCAAACAATGCGGGGAGCAGGGAATAAGGAAAAAGGACACGGAGACGACGACGACGACGACGAGACGATTAAAAACTGAGGACCGGAAGTGCAACAATATGGCGACCGGAAGGGCTTACTGTCTGCCGTCAACCCATCCCCATCCCTCTCCTCCGTTTATGACATTGTGGGGGTGGCACCGGGGTTGGTTATACAATAAACATTTAATTTTCGAGTGGCGACGATGTCGTCGGGGCTTCGACGGCTGTTGCCGTTAATCGCTTTGCAATTACCTACAATGTTCGGTCGGGAAAAAGGACGAAGGACGAAGGACTGAGTACCAGGAGGCTACCAATTCCCAGTTCCCAGGAAAGGATTTTATTTTTGCGCCCCTCGCTTTGCACTTTTCTTTCGCTTTCAAATCGAAATGCTTGATAATGGAATGTAGACTCCTCCCTTTTAATGTTTTCCCGACTAAAGCCGGGGGGGACTGTCACCCCAATCAACATCCACAAGTCCCACAGATTGCCGAGTTAATTTTTTGCACATTTATTTACTTTCTCCCCGACCTGCAAAAACAGGTGGCGTCCTATCGAACAGTCTGGCCATCGCAACAGACGCCGCACATTTGCTCACCGATTTCGCCAGTTTTATGATCTCGTTGTTTGCCATCTGGATTGCCGGACGCCCATCTACGCAGCGGTAAGTACTTCCCATCTCCCCATCGCACCGATCCAAATGAAGACACTACTACCACTGCCAAAAGTCCTTGGGTAGGGAAATCAATAAAACGTAAAGTTTCAATCTTTTCCGCATTTCTTTTTGTCACTGGTGTGCTGCCAACTCCTTGGCGAGATGGTTCGTGTGCGCCCTCCTTTATCACCGAACCGGGTGACTTGAGGCCCTGCTCGGGGAAATAACATAAAACTATTCTTTAAATATCCTAAATGGGAGTGGGGTATAAACATTTTAGAAAGACTCCAAGAATATATTAAAATACTTTCTAAAAATCTTCTTCTGAGTAAAAAAAGAAAGGACAGAAAAAAATAGATACGAAATTTGTTTAACCTTTTTAAATTGTTTATTTTTTAAATTGGATAACTTAGTCTTGTTGCTAGAGATCCATTTTTCCCTCAAACAAGAAAATAAATGTATTTTAGGTCCGATTAAAATTTCACAAGATTTTTAAATTTTCTTTAAAATGATAAAAAAAAATAAGGATTTTTTAAAATATTTATTGTTGCTAGAGAATGTATTCTCTAGAACGAAATGAATTTAAATATAATTTTTAGGGCATAGCACATCTTAAGAACGGTGGCCTCCTTCTAACGAGTGTATCTGCATTGCCCTGCAATTTATATTCCACTCTTATATGGCTGCTCTTCCACCATAATTTCTGTCGCTCGACTTGGCTATTTTCCATATCCTCCGCTGCCGCTGCTTGCATTTCCCATTCGCCATCGTCTAATTAGGCGAAAAGCCTGTTTCCAAATTTTCAGTGCCTTCCTCCAGCGTCTGTGGCCGCTGTTGTTGCTATTCCTATATTTCTGACAGTGCTGTCGATTTGTCTTTTTTTTTTAACCAAAAATAGTAGCACTTCTTTTTTGACCGCGTCTGTATGAATATGAAATGTCATTCTTTCGTTTATAACTCCGTTAAAAAAAAACATAAAATTATTTGTAAATTAAGGTTGAAAAGATAAGGAGTTGCACTTTTAAAACACAGAATCAGTTCGCCGTTAACTGCCTTATATATATTGCCGAAACAGAATTTTTAGTAGTTCTTCAAAAAAATCACTTTAAAATCATAAAATACCTATTATTTTTATTGCGATTTAATTTTTTAGTAAAATATTTGGTTTTTTTATGTGGCGTCGACAGCACTGTTGGCTGCTGTTGATGCTGCGCACTGTACATTCGGCCGTTGCACATTTTTCAATTGGTCTTTGGGAGCATTCCCCTCTCTGTCTCTGCCCCTGCCAAAGGATCCCCCCTCCCCAACCCCCTCACATTCCACACACAGCATCCATCTTGGGCTCAACTAGAAAAGGAGGGAGGCAAACGGCACGTTCTGCTCATTCATGCAAAAATCTCACTCACTCGACGACTCGACTGCAGCCACAAAGTGAATAATGAAAAACTTTTGCAATTTCAAGCGTGTTGCATGGTAATTTTGTAAATTTCGCTCATGCCACCAGGACTCTCAGGCTTCTGCTCCTTCGTCTCCTGTGCGTTGATGTTGCCTCTGTTTCTGTTGCTGTTGTTTCTGTTCCAGTGGCTCTGGTTGCTGCATGTTGCTGCTGTTGCTGTTGCTGCTGCATGTTGCAGCAGTCCCAGTCTCAGCCTGGCTGAATGCTTCTCTCTTTGGGCCTGGTCCTTTTGGACGGGTTTGGTTTCAGTGCGGTTCGCAGCCTTCTACCTTATTTTTGGCTCCAGATCCCGCTTTTCCATCCCCCTTTTCCACCCACAAACCACCCATTTTGGCGCTCGAGCCCGGCGTTGCCGAGTTGACAAGCCTAATTTATCAAAACAAAACACATTTGCACAATTGCAAAGGCAAACGCAGAAAACGAAATGCAAAAGCGGAGGGAAAACTAAGCACGGTACAGTGGAAATGATTCAATTATAACCTGGGGTATTTTACGTGATAACGAATGATGCAAATTAGATCCCTAATTAATCCTCAACTTCTTTTGAGTACTTCAATTTTGGGGGGTTTTGGTAATTAGCCCCTAACTATACGAACCACTCGTTCTAAATACCTGAAATACCTTTTTAGCTATACCCATAATTTTAAAATATTTATTATTTACTTTCGCAAAAATTTTATAGATTTTTGTTCAACTTAAAAAAATGTTAGTTAATATTAATATATCATTGGTTAATTAATTAAATAGTTTTCTCTATTAAAAATATTTGTAGCTGACTAAATATTATCGACATAAATATAAATACATAAATATTAACAAATCGAATTTATGACAAACACTCGAAAGACAAAATCGGAAATCAGGATAGTTGAATGGGATTATTTAATAGTAATTAACTTATTATAATTCTTTTGAGAATAAATTTTGTGCTAGATTTTTCTTTGTACTTAAATCTTCCTAAATAAATCTAAAAATTTGGTTTTTATAATAAGATAGTAATTAAGCTTTGACTTTATTTAATTTTGTTGCCTGCCAAAAAGTTAGTTTGCCATAGAGCACACTACCGTATTTCATTATCGCTAATCCCAATTAAGTGTTTTGGCTACTTTCTTTTAATTATCGCTCCCGGTCCCATAGTGCCCGGAACCGGCATTGAGGTAGCGATGTAGCTGCTCCTCCGCTGGGGATAGAAAGGGATGGAGGGCCGAAGGACGAGGGGGTGGGCCGCCAGCAGCAGGCGGTCATTAAGCAAATGGCTGCACTTGCAACGCCAACTGCAAGGCCCCAACTTGCGTATATATATATTCGTATTTGTATATACACATATAGAAAGCTCCGCCATACATTGAGGGGTTTTCAGGGGGTCTTTATAGGGTTTCGGGGAGTGGAGGATACGACGGATGTTTGCTGGAAATTAAATTGTATTATTATGGCGAGACATTCGTTGCTGTAGCTGCCGGCTGCCTCCTGGCATCGCATTAGTTAGCAGGCTGGCAAAATTGTTGCCTTTTGCCATTATTTCAATTTTATAACGAGAGTGGTAGTCAAACCCCCCCTTCCTCCTTTTCCCACCTGTCGTTCGGTTACTGGTTGGTCCTGGTTTCTGTTTCTGGCTCGTTCCGATGTGGCTTGGCTTGTTTTCTGGTCTGGGTTGGGCTTTAATTGAACGACCCTCGACTTGGTCGCCGCCGCCACCGTTCAGGTGTTGACTTTGACCCAACAAAAAAGCAAAAAAATAAAATGAAATAAAATAATACACGAAAAATAAGCAGAGGGGCGCACATGCAAAACGCTCATTACATTAGGGAAAAACGGTAACACACACCCCACACTTTTTCGAGAACCCCCCGAAAATTATCATCCGGGGGCGAGACGAACCGCGCCCCCAAAACGAACTCAAATTAAAATAGCATTTGACAAATTTTGGTCACATTTATCAACTCATGTTAATTTTTAACTACCCCACACACTTTCCACCGCTCTTCATGTCATCAGCAATTTGTGTTTCCTTTTGCGGCCGAGAAGTTCAGCTTTTGACATCCCCTTTTGCCCTTGGGGTTTTATAAAGCATATATCATTTTATTGAAGGCGACTTATTAGGGTAATTTAAAATTATGCTTTGTTAAGAAAATAAATAATTTAACTTTGAGTCGGATAAAATAAATAATTTCAACTGCCTGAGAATATAGCTTAAAATTATCGACAGTTTCTTATTTTTTTATATTTATACCCTTGCAGAGGGTATTATGATTTCAGTCAGAAGTTTGCAACGCAGTGAAGGAGACGTTTCCGACCCCATAAAGTATATATATTCTTGATCAGCATCACAAGACGAGTCGATCTAGCCATGTCCGTCTGTCCGTCCGTCTGTCCGTCTGTCCGTCTGTCCGTCTGTCCGTCTGTCCGTCTGTCTGTTTCTACGCAAACTAGTCTCTCAGTTTTTGAGCTATCGGGACAAAACTTTCGCAAAAGTCTTCTTTCTATTGCAGGTAGTATATATGTCGGAGCCGACCGGATCGGACAACTATATCTTATAGCTCCCATAGGAACAATCGGAAAAAAAAAAACTTTAAAAAATTCTAGCTTCGGTGTTTTTTGAAATATTACCTTCTACTTTTGGGGATGTTATTTTTTAAATATTTCTGAATTTCGAATTAATTATTTAAAAAATCGGACTACTATATCATATAGCTGCCATAGGAACGATCGGAAAATTAATGGAAAAGTAATAGGAAATAAATTCTAGCTTCTTTGGTTTTTATTGTATTATCTTCTACTCTGGGATATGACTCTTTTTAAATATTTCCGAATTTCAATTTTAATTTGATCAAAATCGGACGACTATCACTATGGACGGCAGTCCATGTAGTGACGAAGCGCACCAGGAGAGTGTGCGAAGGCGACTACTATTATATAGCCGCAAAATTGAAAATCTGCTGTGATAGTCCGATCGTAATGAGTAATACACCAATCGAAAGGTATTGCAAAAACTTAAAGGATTGCATACCAAGACTTTAAGAAAATCAATTGGCTTGGGGGAGAGAGCGGTGAAAGTGAAAAAGTGAAAATTTCGAAATTTGGAGCTGTTGGGGCCGGTGGGGATAAATGCCCCCTCGCAATGTTTTAGTTGTATTCCTTTTGAAAATACCCGTCGAATGAGGGGTCATTTGTCGAAATCCGACGCTCCGTTCAAAAGTTATAGCCAAAATAAGATTTTCTTCTTCTTCCCAAAATGAAATTTTAATTCTGTTTGTCCACTTGTCCACTTGTCCACTTGTCCAAAATATGTTTTTTAAGTTCTGAAAATTTGATATGACGTTCATCACATCGATATAAAAAACTTTTGTTCTACCACTTTTGGAAAAACCCGCTAGTTTAGCGGGAAAACAGCTATAAATAGCTAAAATTCGGAAAGCCGTAACTTCTATACTACTAAAGCTACAGACTTGTGCTGCATCTCGTTTGAAAGGTATTTTTAAATTCTATAAACGCCTTGTAAATGCAATTTGTGTAAATGTAATAGTTAAAAAGATATGAACAAAAGAAAATTTGTTTAAACTTTTTTTTTAGCTTTTTTTTATTTTTCTCAAAAACGGCTCTAACGATTTTTCTTACAACTTTAAACTGTATAGCCCTTGAGATTCCTTAAATTTTGGTATATAACACATTACTGTAAAAAGTCACGTTTAAAAGTTATTTTTATACGAAAATAGACACTTTTGCCAGCTCGAACAATTAACGCTCCCTGAGTATTGAATTTTGTGGGAGGGTATCCGAACTGTATTTTAGGGTCATGGAATCAGTAAATTTGCACTTAAGAGTTCCATATAGGAATCTTTTGTTCTACGACTTTTGGAAAAAGCCGCTACTTTAGCGGGAAAAAAGCTAAAAATGGCTAAATTTCGTTAGTTTTTAAGTTCTACACTATTAAAGGTACAGACATGTGCTATACCTCGTTTAAAAGGTATTTTGAAATACTTCAACGCCTTTTTAACTTAATTCGTTAAAATACAATTGTTTAAAAATTATGATTGAATAATTTAAATTTAAATGTTTACATTAGCACCTATGAGAGCAAAAGTAAACAAACAAAAACTTCTGATATCAAATAAAAACACCTCTAAACGAGGTAAAAAACTAGTGACGATCGCACCTTCAACGTACAAAAGTTCTGATATCAACTTTTGTGACGAAAAATGATTTTAGATGCGACTAAATAAGTACGTTACCTAAAATTTATTCATTCGGCACGCTACAACAAAAAACTTTCGTGTAGATATTAAATATTTGCTAAAGCGGGCCGAATGAATACATTTTAGGTAACGTACTTATTTAGTCGCATCTAAAATCATTTTTCGTCACAAAAGTTGATATCAGAACTTTTGTACGTTGAAGGTGCGATCGTCACTAGTTTTTTACCTCGTTTAGAGGTGTTTTTATTTGATATCATATAGCTGCCTTAGGAACGATCGGAAAATTAATGAGAAATATTAGAAAATTGAACATTTTTGCGATTTGTTAATTAATAGGAATGATCTGCAAGGGTATATAAGCTTCGGCTGGCCGAAGCTAGCTTCCTTTCTTGTTTTATTTCTTTTCAAAACATCGATATTGTCAAAATATTGTTTTGTTTTATATCTTTTCAATTTGAGTTAAATTAAAGCGAATTAAACAGCTTTATTAAGTTTGTTTAGATAACTATTTTTCAAGCAGCATTTTTATAATGATAACTTTTTCATTATAATTTAATGGAATATTTTCTGCTGGCTACTTAAAACACTGAAATTATGCGCGTACATAATTGCAATAATTTTATGCATATAATGCATAGTTTGTTAGTTGGCCAAGTTATTCAAACGGCCAAACTAACAAAGTTTTGGCCAACGTTATCGTGTGGCAAGTGTTTTCACTTCTTCCCATCGTAGCAGCCCCATTATTATCTTGACCTGCCTTTACATTAATTAAGCTCACTCTTACTGCCCTTTATCTTTGACAGGATGTCCTTCGGCTGGTATCGGGCCGAGGTTATTGGCGCCATGGCCTCCGTCTTCATGATCTGGGTCATCACGGGCATCTTAGTTTGGCTGGCCATTGGACGACTCATTAGCGGCGACTATGAGGTGAATGCCAAGATCATGCTGATCACCTCGGGACTGGCCATTTTGGTGAATGTCATGTGAGTATATTATTAATTATGGGATATTTTATATGAGATATTTGTATATCGTTTGATTATATCGATAATATCGATTGTGTCTTCTATAGCCAAAACTAAAATATCGTTTGATTATATCAATAAAATTTTAAAGCTCTATAAAATTATTTAGTTTTATATAGTTAGATTATATCGATAATATGGATTGTGGCTTCTGTAGCCAAAACTAATATATCGTTTGATTATATCGATAAAATCGATTGTAGCTTCTATAGCCAAACTATGGATTTTTTCCAAAATCCTACCCTTGATATGCAGATCTTTGATTGCCGGAATGTTGGGACTGTCGTTCATTTCTGCCCGCCCGTGCGACTGCAAAGTTTTTCCCCTGTTTTCCCCTGGGCAGCTTTCCAATTGCAATTGCCGCAATCAACTTGTCCCAGGCATGGGCCACCAAATGGGTCAACACAGTGCACTCTCCAAATGTCTCCCGATCCCAGGCCAAGAACTCCGATTCCAGGATGGCATTCCCATACGTATCCGCCAGTTGTGTTGCGGCAACTTTCTCCACATTTTAGCGACAACTTTTTCCACAAGTTTAGAATTTCTTCTCCTTCCATTTTTACCTTCTTCCCTCTCTTTATTTTTTATTTTTTGTACTTTTCCCCCGCGTCAACAAAAGCCAAAAGCGGCGTCGACGAGGAGTTTGCTGGTGTTTGTGTTGGCCAGCCCCAAAGGTGGAAAATTCACTACGCGGTATGGGGTAACGTGCCATCGAAGAGGGCTTCGATAATGCTCCAAATGGCGGCCAGTGGGGAGTCGCTTTCTCTAGCCATTGAATTTCTTTTAACTTTGTGGAAGCTAAAAATAAACCGAGGCCGACAAAGTTTAACGCTTTATTTAATTTAATTGCAATTTTTCAATTGATTTTTTTGTACACGTTTTCGGGGAAAGACCAATTGGGCCGAAGTAATGTAGGGACTCAATTTGTTGTTATTACCTACTTGTAGAAGATTCCATGTAACGTTGGTAAATTGTTCTATATTTTACACCAGAGTTTACAAATGTTTTACCCGATTTTCAAAAGAATCATTTTTAAGTGTCTAAGATCCGCATTTTCCAACTACTGACAAAGTGAGCACCTTTTTTTAGGATTTTGTGTTGGAATTAAATGTGTTTTCAATAATATTACAATTTAATTTTGTTTACATTTCCTACTCTTCTTAAGGAATATATTCAAATTTTTAATATTTTGTAATTTATTTTGTATAATCTTTTTTAAAGTTAAGTGTTTTCTGAAGGGCATTCTAAGTTCGTATAATTATTTACTAATCGCTTCGCTTGTTTTGATTTCGTCGAGTGCAAAACCTGCAGGCATCTGCCTCCCCCCTTCCCCTTAAGACCTGCCACGCCCCCTTTTCCGCCGCCGCCTCCTTTCTCTACCCCCTTCCCCCTCCTATTGATGCTCATTCATGTGGCTGTCGAAGCATAGTTTTTGGCGCATAAATCGCAACGTTCAATGCCGAGCTCACACACACGTTATGTTGGCAACTCCTCAAACCCCCCTTAACGCCCACCACCCCATGCCACGCCCACCTCAGCTCAGATCACCTCACCTCACCTATTTTCCTGCACGAGTGTTGCTGTGGCTGTTGTTTTTGTTGTCGGTAGTCGGGCGGTAGCGCAAAAATTTTCCAGTTGACGTTGGCATTTTCAGTGTTTGCCACTTGAATTGTTTGATTACGTGAATTGATTGTGAAAAACGTGCAGCAGAAGCAACTCTCCTGGCTTACAGATATGGCCAAGAAGGAGAAGAAGATGGCTGGACTTGGTGGAAATGGGCGAAATCCGGGGTGGGGGGCATGGCCATGACCATCTTTGGAAGCTGCCATAAAAGTAGGAAGTTAAGTCAAGTCAATGCTGCCCCTTACTGCTGATTTTATAGATAGAAAAAAATATTTTTTAATACAATATTTAGTAATTTTATAGAAAGTGTACTATAACTATTCTAACAAAACTTAAAAGAAAACCTTGAAAAACAGTTGGAAAAATAATATATATTTCAAAATTTATATCTAAAAAATTTATTTTAATTTTTTCTGAGTGCACCTTTGACCTGTGTTCGAACAACGGAATTAAATGGCCACCTTTTACCGTTATGCGTTTCGGGCAAACGAGTTTGCAGGCAAGTTTCAACTATTTCCAGAGTCCGGCTTGCGCTCGTTGTTATTGAAGGCTTTTTACTTAGTTTCATTTAGTTGTTGAGCACTCTCTGGATTTTATTTTTTTGCGAGTTTTTAGTTCAATTAGCACAATGCCGAAAATAGCTGCGAAGCGCTTCACACACACACACACATTTATATACTCGTACATATACGCACTGGTTTCCCGGATTCGCTTTGTGTGTGTTGTTGTTGGGTTAACTTTTGAGTGGCGGCAACGACGTCCGTCGACTTCACATCGTTAAAACGCCCATTAGGGCCAAAAGCGGGGAAAATGGAGAAACAGAACGCGAAATATACGAAGAGAGAGTGAAATCACCCAAGTACGGTAATAGAACACCCAATGAACTGCGGTTGAGGTCCCTGGTTCATTATGATTTTTTAGAATCTCATATTTTCAAATCAATATATCAACTAATGCCGATGATTATGGTGTCGAGTATTAAACCTGGAAAATTGTCGATATTTTCGATATTTTAACAATATCGATTCGATAATATCGAAAATAGCACAAATTAAATATCGATAATTTATGTTTTTTATATTTCAAGCTCTGTGAGTATGAATAATAAAGGTCAGAATATTAAGTCAAAGAACCAAAGTTCTGTAATATAATTTCGATTTTGATTTTAATTATTTTACTTTTTTCTATTTTCGAGAATATTTCCTTATATATTGGATAAAAAAGCCCTACATATAAAATTCTAATTTTATTTTTGTTAATTTAACAACAGTTAATCGAAAGATCAAACCAATAAATAGATCTAAATATCTCCGAAAACCCCTTTTTAGAGGTACTACTGTACCAACTCCCATAGGGCCTGACCTTAAACTGCAAGTGGGACATTAGCGAGAGCAAATGCCAGTGAAATATGAGAGGTTTATTCTAGTGGGCAAGGCGGTGGGAAATTCTGGGGCAGCGAGGTGCTAAAGCAATTACAAGCAGAGTGCGGAGATGAAGGCGCTTAGCAATGGGAATGGCAGTTAGGACAGATGGATGAATGCACAACGAAATTTCTTTAAAGCAATCAAATAAACTTAATACGAAGTGCAGTATGTTTGTGTGGCAATGAATCGTAAATCAAGTTAAATATTGTAGAGAATCTAAAAACATCTAGATTATAAATGGTCATTATTTACTAGATTTCGACTTTAGATAGTAAACTAAAAACTTACAGAAAGAAATTTCAGTTAAATTTTATTTGTTTCTTAAAATAAACCAAGATTGTATTTTCTTTTGTTCTTGGTCAAAAGGCCATTAAATGTAGATTTTAATTATAGTAAATTTTTCGTTGCCATTTTAAAGTGTTTGCCATTATTTTCAATGCCTTTAACTATTGTTTCCCCTTTAGTATTTCCCAGAATTTTTGATGTGAATTCACTTCTTCCACTTGATATATTTCAGCTTCTTGTTTATGTTTAGTGTTCACCATGTGAATATTGAGCCTGGTCGCCGGCTGTCCATCTGTCCTCCGGTTTCTCCATTCTGGCCAGCCACTTGAGACCGAAGCTGGCCAAAAGCTTGTTAGCCTGACAACTCAATTTCGTTTTCAATTTCTTAAGACCACGCTGTGATGGCGCAGCTAGCTCGGTTCGAAGAAGTTACCAGGCCAAATGTGGCCATAATTTGTCAAACAGCTAAAAAAAAAAGAGGAAAAATAGGAGACGCCAGGAGAAAAAAAACAGAGAGGAAATAAATATAAACGGTGATGAAGAAGGAGAAGCGCTTCTTCTCTTGCTTTTCGTGAGGGGCATCGCCTTGATGGGCACTAAATAAATTGTACAGAGCACCAGTAGTTCCAAGCTCCCGTTTTCCCGTTGGCAGTGCTGCCAAATCAGCTTTTTCTTGTTTATAAATGGTAATCACTGGAAACACCGATTTCATTACCCCTGAATGACCCATAAATATTTATATTTTCATATTCTCGGCCAGCACTCTTGCATGAGAGTCAATAAATACCTGTCTGCTTTTATGTTTTAGTTAGTCATTCAAATTTAAAGTTGTTTTTATTAGACAAGCTATACATAAAAGTATTCCTGATTTGGCTACTACTGAAAGGTTATAAACATTTTTTTAGAAACGATAAAAATAACGATCAAATAAGTTTGTTAAGTATAGATTTTTAAAAATAATTTCTAAGCGTTTTAAAGTACAGTTTATAATTTATATTTTGCTTTCCTTTAAAATATCGAAATTATCGAAAAATGTTTGTCAAAATATCGAAAATATCGATATTTCTTAAACTTTATAAAAGTGGCCTTCCAACTTGGATAATATGAATATGAATGATAAAATCAAACAGATATTATTTTTTCAATTCATCATCACTTTGTGCTACCTAAAAATAGCAGACATTGTCAGGATTAGGACCCAACCTCCTGACTTTTGTCGCTCCCAACCAGCCAGTGGCCACGTGGTCAGTGATGGCGGTCCATGTTGGCGCCAGGGATTCCATGCCGAGCACATACGCTTTTCGACTTTGAACATCCGATTGCCGAGGCATTACCACGGGTGCTCCTCCTCCCCCTCCTCTTGCGATCCCCTCCTGCGTTGTGTGTCCTCGAGCGCAAAAAATGCCAATGCGAGCGACATTCCCCAGCCATCACCCCCCACACTTTCCCCATTTTCCCCGGGAACCCAGCATTGTTGTTGTTCCAACTGTGGCGCTGTAATTTGTAGCGCGCAATGAAGCATTTCCCCTTGATTTTGCGGCATCTTTACTCGCCTCGTTAGTGGCCAACAAACGACAGCAGCCATGACAACACCAGGAGTCGGGAGTTGGGAGTTGGGGACCAGGAACCAGTAGCCGGGCTTCAGGTCCTGCGAGCTCCTCCGTATATGCCATGTCCTGATTTAATTGACAGGAACATAAATATTAGCGCATATCTTGACTCAGCTCGCCTTGGCTTTCCTTTGGCTTTGGCTTCAGCTTTAGCTTTAGCTTTGGTCGCGTATGTGACTGTTGCCAGGATTTTGTAGCCACTAAGGAAGTCTGGGAGGCAAGTGGGGAACTGTGGTGTCCTGATCTTGGTCTCGTTCTGGTCTGTCACCCGGATGAGCAGCTCGTTAAGCTGTCGGTCCAAGGAGCCAAGTATCCAAGTAGCCAGGGAGCAGAGTGCAGAGTGCCAGGACGAGGACATCCAGGGATAAGGACAACGGGACACGTTTATTGCACTCATCGTAACGCGCATTTTACACCCAGAGCTGGTATTTATTTGACTAGTGCTGACTCTGAGACACTCGCAGTAAATTTTCCCCCAAAAAGGTTGCTTGGAAATAAATATTTTGAGGGCCATAGGGATTTTATGAAATATTTAACATCAAATCGAAATAGTGCACCAACAACCCTTCTCGATTTTTATTTCTTTTGTGTAATTTAACAATACAAAATAACAGAAATTTGAAACTAGTTCACATTTTTTTTGTAGAAATTCTTTCATTGAAATAATATACATTTTATTGTTTAATTGGTTTACACTGAAATAATATTTTCTTTTATTGCGAAAAAAATATGCACTATCAGGGGAACGGAAATATGTAACTTCCTGCTCATTATGACATTAAGGGCATACCATTCAAAGTGTATCACTCATACGCACTGTTGCCTTCAATCAAAAAGTAGATTTTAAGCACACATTTGTTTTATTGCTTTACCTCTTTAACCAAGTAATCTAACGACATTGATAGTTTAACAATAATTGAAATGGGTAATCGATTTTTTGATTAAATTCTAACTTGTACGTGTCGTATGAGTAATTTTTAAGTAAGAATATATTTTTCTTTCTTTATGAAAAATATTTAAAATTTTTTATAAGCAACTTTACAGTTAAATGTTATAACCAATAATAAAAAGACAGCAACTGTTTTTTAAAATTGATTTTTTAAGCTCTAGTAATTAATCTTTTTTTAAAATATAATTCGTAAAGCATCGAAACGAATTTTTAATAAACGGTCCTTTGTGGCACAACTTAACTCCCCTGATATTTTATCTGAATGCATCTTTAAAAGAACGTAACTGTCACGTTGTTAAATAAATTAAGCTATACCAATGCAATGAACTTTGCTTTTACCACCCAGCGTAAAGTCTTTTTAAGACCATCAAAATGTCTTTGAGTCATCAATTGAGTACGTCAATTAGTCGATCGACGTGGCAGCAGCAGCAGAGCTTCACTGAGGATGGGAATTTGCTTGTTCTATGAGAATGGCGATGGTTAGATGGTGGATGGTAGATGGTTCCGCTCCGTGGCTGCTCACTTCGTGCTTTGTGTTTGCTCCTGCCAATGGTTGTGCGTAATTTATGCGAGTTTATTTATTGATGCCCGGCACTGCATTGTTTCCCCAAAAAGCCGGCTAAGTGCAGCCGGCGGCAGGCGAAAGTCCGTTGGCATGTCGGTCGGTCGCTTGGTCGACCATGGCCTTTTTCCCCAAATAGAAAAGCCATAAATCTGCAATGTCGGAGCATTTAAAATGAATAAAAAGTCAATGTGCCGAGCTATTAACTGCCGATCCATGGGGTAGTTTGAGGGGGGTATTTTCGGGGGAATGAGACAGGGGGATTGCCTGGCCAACCGGTCAACCGGTTGCCATTTTCGACAATACATTTGTATTTGCATGCGGCAATGTGTCCTCCGGACGTACTGAACTGGGGCAGCCCAGATGGGCCTGGGGTTGGAATCGTCGGAATCATCGGACAGGAGCGGTTAGTTTGGATGGTCGGGGTATTTGGGGGTTCGGGGGATCGGAGGATCCCTCGCACACACACCTTCCGGTACACAGAGCAGCAAAACAGTGAACAGTGAGCAGTGAACCCAGGATTCAGAATTCAGGATGGTGCATCCACTCCCGGGGGAAGAGGGGTGCCCCCTGTACAGTGCCTAAAATTATTTATTTTCAAAAGAAAAGTGTAATTGATTTATGGAAATGACTGCACAACCTATAAAGTCTAGTTAAGAGGTTCGCAAAAAATATGGGCGATAAAAAGAAAATTTAAAACAACGTGTAATTTAGTGTTATTTATATTTTTATAAGCAATACCGTTTTTTTAATACAAATTGGTTGGTAAGGTACAAAATCGGGGATTTTTAATAGGAATATTTATTTACCACTTTAGCTTTTTTCATGTACCATAAAAAAAAATGACTGAAAATTAAAGGAATTTAAACCAAAATTTATATTTTACAAAAATGTTAGTGAGTGCGGCTTAAAAAATAAATTGTTACATAAAAATAAAATAAAATCTGACACCAAAAACCATTACACATTTTTTGGGGAAGCATAAAAAAAATGTTTTGGTAAACTGGGAAATGGAAATAATATGCTGATAAGTAAAGGAATTTAAGGTATAAATGTCGTTCGATAAAATAAAAATAGATATAGTTCTTATTTAATTTTTTATTTTTTCGGGAAGTAATAAAGGATTGAATTCTTTTGATATACTATATATATTTTTTTTTTATATCGTGGAACTTGTTTATAAAAACCATTTTGTATTTTATCAATATAGAGAATGTCACTTGCCAAAATTAAAAGCACTGTAATCTCTGGCATCCCTGGCATGAAAATGTTGCAACAACTGACAATTCCCGCTTTAAATTGCATTTAAAGCTTGTCGCTTCCTGCAGTTTAATTCCATTTGGGGACTTTCTTCTCCATTCGGCTCCACTGTCCGTGACCTGGGTGTTTGTGTGTTTGTTTGACTGTGCGGTGCGACTGTTGTTGGTGCATTAAAATGCTGAAATAAAATGCCAAACAATGCAAAAGCGTTGCCCGCATACCGTTGGAAAAACCCCCCAGTTTGCTCCCTATTTCCCAGCAAGAAAAACACACCCAAAAAAAAAAAAGGAAAAGAGAAACATTTTGGGTGCGTTTTTGTTTTCATACTGTGGCCAGACAGGGGTTTGTTTTTTTGGGGCATGGGGCAGTGGCTCCACACAACCGGCACAAAATAGCTTGCAACATTTTCAAGCATATTAAATATTTGTGATAACGTTTCCAATTTCTCTCTCTCGCAGAATGGGCGTCCAGCTGCAGCATGGCCATTCGCATGGTCTGGGCGGGGGCGGTGGGCATGGTCACAGCCATGGTGGCTCCAAGAAGCCGAAGAAGCAACCCATCGCAGCCATCCCCTCCCACGCACATGCCACCTCCACCCCTTGCTCCGAATCGCCCTCGCAGCGGATTGAAGGAGGCGTGGCCTTTGCCCCCGAGGATGCCGAGTTGCCAGGCAGCGGACTTCCGACGTTCTCTTACCAGAATGCTAAGCTAGTGGATCCCGATCTGGAAATCGCCGCCGTTCTGGCGGAGACGGCACCCGGTTCGCATCATCATGGCGGACAGGTGGGTCGCGAAGCTGTGAATATGAATGTGAGGGCCGCCCTCATCCACGTGATTGGCGATGTCATCCAGAGCGTTGGAGTTTTCGTCGCCGCCGGTGTGATCTACTTCTGGCCAGAGTATTCCATTGTGGATCCCATCTGCACATTCGTGTTCTCCATCATCGTCCTCTTCACCACTTTCACGATCATGAAGGATGCCCTGCTGGTGAGTTGGAGATTGGGTATTAAAAAGGGTTTTGAAATCCAAGTAGACCTTATGAGTATATATCATTGATTCTTGTTTATCAATTTGACATATTTATTTAGATAAACCGTTGAAAAGTTTTATTGCAGATTAAAAACTAACTAACATTTTTTTTAAGATTTGTTCAAAAAAATTAACTGAAAAACTCTTAAAAATTATTACTTTTTAGGTGTTGTGTGCAGCGTTTTAAATGAAATGTTTCATTTGTTAGATAAAAGGCTGTTTAAAATTCTTATTTAGGATTTTAAAAGAAATAAGTATAAAACTATTTAGAAAAAATTAAAAAATAGTCTGTTGCTGCGCTATAACTCAGATTTAAAAGCCTTAAATAATTTCCTTACATTTTATTAGATAGTTACCTTTGGAATAATATGTTTACTTGGCTTTCACATTTATTTTATAAATTAACATAAACATAAACAAGGCAAATATAAAATACTCAGCATATTATGAGATCATCCTTTTAAGAAACCTTCACTAAAGATTGCATGTGATTGCATTTATTTTATTTGAGCCCACTACTTAGCACTGATTTATCGGATTGCTTGTAAACACTTTTTCCCGTTTTTCCCCTCATTTTCCCCCACAGGTGCTGATGGAGGGGACCCCGAACTACATGCACTACGCGGAGGTGCTGCAGATTTTCCAAGGCATCGAGGGCGTTGAGCGGGTGCACAATTTGCGCATCTGGGCGCTGAGCATTAATAAAGTGGCGCTATCAGCCCATTTGGCCATTGGTAAGTAGCTGCCCCCGGCGCTCGGCTCTCGGCCTTTTTGCCCTGGCCGAAACAGAGTCGAAACTGGCCAAAACCAGAGACCAGACCAAACCGAATCAGACCAGAAAGGTCGCTGGGTGGCCTTTTGCCCTGATGCATGTGTTTGTCCGAATGGGTGGATGGGTGATTGGGTGGGTGGTATCGCGCTTTTGGGCATGGAGGGTAATTATCCCAATGGATTTGTTGTTGTTTTAAGCTGCTCCCCCTGCTGCCGTTTCCCCTCGGCACTGTTTCATGGCCATGTCCATGGGCAGACAGTGAGCAATTAGCTTAATTATTTTTGAAATGGCTTTTTAAGCGTGGACAATTTTGATAGAGCGAGGGAATGGAGTTGGTAAACCCTCTGCCCTCTTTTATTATCCCTCTGATACCAAATCGCCTAATCGTTTAACCTTCTTTTCACCCCCCAAAAAAATAGCTGAAAATGCGAATCCCAAGATGATCCTGGATGCAGCCACCTCGGCGGTTCACTTGCGCTACAACTTCTTCGAGACGACCATCCAAATCGAGGACTATACGGCCCAAATGGAGAGCTGCCAGCAGTGCAATGTGCCCGAGAAGTAGACTTCCTGTTAGAAAAACATACAAAAACCCATAATATGATAATCTAATTCGATGTATATTCAATATTTATTTTGCTGTACGACCAATCCGTATATAGAGTAAACACAAATCAACTACAAAATATATACATTTACGCGCGACTGTTTATCAGTTTATCACCTGAACACCTGAGCGTCGATTAATATATGCTGCCTTACATGTGCCCATCACAAAGTGTCAAACACCTGGAGTTGTTTAACATATTCCGCTTTACATATAATGTAGGGGTGTACCCATCATAACGCTCACTTCATCATAAGCTGGCTGACAGAGTGCGGTGCCCGCTGGTAATAAATATCACTCACATTATAATCTGAATAATGCGGAATACACCACATTATTCAGACGCTTCTTAAATAAGAGAGAACGCTATATTCGAGTTTAATTTTTGCTCATAACTTTTTAATGGATTGTCCGATTTGAAAATTTTCTTCTACATTTCGATAGGTATTAATAAACAGAGCAAAATAGAATTTATACTGTTATATAACCTAAAAAAAATGTGGGAGCCAGGCTTTTTTAAAAATGTTTACCCTTTTATTTTACGAGTAACGGGTATAAAACGGGCTACATCTATAAAGACATAAATGCACTCTAGAATCGATAAAAGAAATTCGGTTTCAGATTAAAGCGATTGCCAGCGTAGACCAATCAACTCCATCGCAATTCATTGGTTACAATTTTTAATCGAATCCCCCAATCGCACTCCCCTTGGACCGCATTTTTTTTCTAACTCCTGGATTTCCTGTGGTGTTTTGGAGCGAAAGGAGTTCCCAGTATGTAAACCTATTTTCCATCAAATTCGATGCATGAGCGATATGCAAACACGCATAAAAGTTATTAAGCTGCCGATGGCTGCCACCGGCGACGTTGCATCCAAAAATGGCCACCGCGCCCTCGGAAAAACTAATGCCAATTTATGGGGGGCGGTTAGGGAAGGGGAGTGGATTCCCTAGCCATCACACCTGGCGGCTTACCTGGCCCACAGCCCACAGCCCACAGCCCACTGGTCGCCGGGCAATGCCATTATGCATAATTTGGATGTGTGGCCATTGCGTAAGCGACATTGCGTGTGGAACGAAGCGAGGCTTTCAAATTATGTCTAAATTGTTGACCGGCAAACTGGGAGATAGGGAGGTTGGGAGTTTGTAGAGTGTCGGGAGTGTCTAACAGTTGGCGCCTAATCGCCGCCAATTTGTTGACAGATTTGCATGTGAAAGATCCAGCCGTCACCTTGAACAAATGCCGCAAATTTCCGTTGAAGCGAAGACCAAAGGCGGAGGGAGTCCGAGTCCCCAAGTGCCTGTAATCCCCCCAAAGTGGCCACGAAAACCCACTCCGATATTCCTGCTCCTTGCGCCTGCGCAGCTTCGATTGTACTAAAAATAAAAGTGGTCTAAAAAGAGCAGCAGCCTCCTCAGAAAAACCGAAGGAGAGCAGTTTGTTTTCCACGTTGCGGCTTTTTCTTTGGCGGCCACTTGACCTGCACTTGGAATTGAATGCACTTCTCCGTCCACCGCCAGAAAGGAACTTTAAGAGATTAACATGCAGCGCCCACATCCATAATAAATACGGGCTGTTTGAAAACCGAGTGATTAAATGTGAAGTCAGCAGGATAAATACAGGAAATCATCTTGATAAATTCAAGTAAAGGCAAAGGCTTGAATGGGACGTACATCATAAGATGATTGCAGGAAGTTGCATGTCGAGTAAAATGTAATGATTTAGAAAGATAAATATCCAAGCTCTATTTATGTTTTATGTTAAACTCAGGACTACTTCTAAAAATTTGTTTCCCACAAATAATAATAAAGATTTTACCTTTTTATAAATTTTCTAAAAAAGATATAAATAAATAAAATATAATGGTATTTAATATTACCTTCTAAATAAAAAATAAAATTATCTAATAAAATCTAAAATTTTTCCTTTTTTGTTATTTTGATAATATTTATGGAATTTTTAAGTATTTATTCTAATGGGTATATTTATCCTGAGACAAAACTTTTAAACAACCTTAACAATTATACTTACATTTAGTTTTCATTTGTGTAATAATAATAAAAGAATAGATTGTAACAAAAAGAATAAAATTTCTTGATGAAGGCTGTCCAAGTTTCTGGCTGGAGACGTAATTGGATAAGCTTTTGATTAAAATATAACATTTCTGGGGAAACTTAAAGCTTTTGATAATTGTTTGTCCCCCGGACTAAGCCACCCAACTTTCTGTCACGATTTCACTTCAACATTTCGCGAAGAAAATTTCAGCAAGAAAATTCCGCGTGCAATTTGGTGGGGTTTTTGGGGGGTTTTCGGGGGTTAAGAGGGTGGGGGGCTAAGACGATGACGTCCAACGTCGTTGCTCATTAAAAACTTTTAGCCAGTTCGAACTTTTCGAGCCGGGAGATAAACAACAAGCAAGACAAGGCGAGGAGTGTAAATTATAAATGCACAAAGTAAACGAAAAGGGCGCGAAATTTTTATTTTTATTTTTGGAAACATGAAACTGGTGGATTGCGAAAACTTGGTGAAAAAATATATATTTAAATTTATTTTATTACGTCTTGCAACTATTAAATGGAAAGGGGACTGACTTTAAGCCGGCATAGATTGGCCGAATGCCCGGCGGAAAACAAGTGCATTGCATATTTTAATCAAGGGAAAATTGTATTGAAAAATATTGTTAACAATAACAGGCATCGGTGGCGGCTGCATTTTTAAATGACCCCGCCGAGCAGGCAACATGTGACAGCCGTGGCGGCGACAATTAAAACTTTTTACTAGCATTCAAATTTTTCAATATAAACCGACCGTCGTTCTCCGCGGCCATCGTGGATATCGTGGCCCGTAACTGACCACCACCGGCCAGGAACACAACGGGGCAAAACAAAAAGAGCCATAATAAAAAAATCAGCTGAAATAAAAGCACGGGGAAAGCAAAAGCCGCGACATTTCCATGCTGTGTAAAAGGGAGGTGAGCCCCCGGAAAATGGGGACTGAGTGCGGTGGCATGTGAGGCTCCACAGATCGTTGAAAGCGACATAAAAAAAGAGAACGAGGAAGTAGGCTCACTTTTGAAAGGCAGAGTTTTAATACCCTTATGATAAAAGTAGCCATTCTTATTTGGTCGTACATGGTTCCGATTCTTGAAAATTAACTCTTGAAATAAACGTTACGGCATCCATACCAAATAATATTATAACGATCCTTGCTTAATTGGCATAATAGTCGTTTAATATTTTTTAATTTTTTTAATTTTTAATAATTCTATATTTTTAATTTTTCTATATTTTCAATAGTTTTGTATTTTTAATATTTCTGTATGTTCAATATTGCCAAATTTTTAATATTTCTATATTTTTAATACTTCCATAATTTTTTAATTTTTAATATATATGTATTTTTTATAAATATTTTAATATTTTCCATATAAAACAATATTTAACAATACTAGTGCGAAATCAGAGTTAAGCTGGAAACTTTAATATGTATAGAATTGGAAACAAATTAGGAAGCTGTAGTTTTACAATTTCAAAATTATAAAGTGAGTTTAATATTTATAGATAACTATTTTAGTAGATACACATCAGTTCAGAAGACCGTTAGGGAAAATATATAATCTTTATTTTTACTTGGACGACAACAAGCGCATTAAAAACAGCTTGGTTAAGTAATAAATAAACTGACTGGCGTGACATTTATAGGGTCACAGATGTCTGCATCGCTGCATTACAAAATATCTGAATGAAAGTGCAATATCCCCCGCAAAGGGTATAGAAGTACGTGCCTGTTCATGAGGAAAGTGCAGAAGGTCCGCTGCAGGGCATCTGCCAGTGCAATATTTGTCTATGAAAGGAAGCCGCGACAACTGGATATAAAGGGAAGGGGACTGAAGGGGCTTGTAGGGGATTCGGGGGAGTTGGTGGCTGGCACTGCCAATATAATTCCACCTCGGATGCATTGCAGTTGCTTAATAAAGCTTTAAAAAAAATGCCATAGCCCCCCTTTCGGTCCATAGCTGAACAAGCGAAATATTTAATTGATGGATGGGGCAGAATACTGTATTTTTTTAATGCCAACCAAAATATGCGTATTTTACAGTGAAGAAGTGAAAAGATCAGAGGGTCCACAGTTTTTACTTAAATGAAAAATGCGAGTGTGAAAGCTGAATAACTTTTTTTAAAGATAATATTTTTGTTTTTCATCCATATTTAAGAGTATATTTTAAAGAAAATTAAATTTTTTACCACTCTTATATAAATAACAATAATGTTTTATCAAAATTATTTTATAAAAAAATTTAAAAATGTAAATAATGGTTTTAAATTAAATATATTTTAATATTTTTAAAATAAATTAATTATTCTAAAGGAAGTTTAAAATATTGTTAAAACTTTTTAGCCATTAAACCTTATTGCAGTCAATATAAAATTTTTTAAAAATCTATGTAATGGTTTTTAATATTACTAATTTTATTTTTTAGAAAATATTGAAATATTTTGAAATTTGAATATTTTGTAATAGAGCAAAAACTGTTTATTCTCTTTAAATCAAAGCAAGTCAGACTTTTAGAATCAACAAAAATGTGTAGCATTTCCAGCAGACACTTTTTGTCAGCAACCAAGCAGGGATACAATGTGTCACAAAGTTTTCCGCTAACTTCCAACTTCCGGCTGAACTCATCTAGGATTTGGCCGCATTAAAGTCTAGAATTCTGTTATGTGTTCTTACTTTTTTTTTGGACGCAAGAATAGCCATGAATTATGTAGAATTTAATCCAGAAGCTTTTGCGAAACGGATCGATGTTGTTGGACTGGGTTGGTCCGCCACTGGGGCCTTGAAGATGCACTGGCATTCTTTCTCTTTTTTCCAGCCAGCCAGCCCATTCCGGGGAGAATGAAAAACAGAAGCTACAACAAATTGTTGCCAAGTTTTCTAGCGCAGAGCCTAGAAAATGGCACAATAAACACTGAACGCATATAAAGGACATTCGAGTTCATTTGTTCGGCGCGTTTTGCGGCGTCCCATCGTTAAAAAGGGGGCATGGTTAAAAAGGGGGCGGGGGACCAGTGGGCGTGTCGCTCTGGGTCGACTGGTGCATTGTAGTCGCCATTGTTGTTTTTGTTAAAAACAATGCCACGACGACGGCGGCACCGAAAAATGGCTGCAACGAACAAACTTTTCGCAAACTATACAATTGCATAAAATCGTAAAAAATTTATAGGGAATACATGCGCTCTAGGGGAGAAATGTGGACAACAACAACAACGACAACCACAGGAACAGAAAGCAGCAAACAGCAATTGTTGCCATTGCAATGGAGAAGTTGAAAAACGAGAAAATGCCTGGGAAAACAGAAGAAAATAAAAATAAAAAGGGTTTAACTACATAGGCGACTGTGTAATTGCGCTGAACAACCAAAAACAACAGGCAGCCAAACAAAAGGCCTCAAAATAAATACATTTAAGTCAATAAAGGGTAAGTTGTTAAAAGGATTAAAAGGCCTACTTTTACTGATATTGGTTTTCATAGCCAAAACGTGTTATTGTTTGAACTACCTATAATATTTAATTAGCTACCACGATCCGATACAAATTGAACCGATACTATGATATTACGAAGGGTATGTACATGAAAAACGACTATATTAGACCAATGGGATATGAGCTCTAATTAAAATAACCCTCCTATGGTATTAAACTTTTGTTTTTTTTTTGTACACTGATAAAAAAATTGGGAAACCCAATATTAGTACTTTTTGATGTTTTTTATTTATTGCTGTTTTTATAAATTTTAAGTATGAAAATATAAAACTAACTAGTTATAGTAAATTTAAAAATGTATAAATATGAATTTGTTTTTATTGACAGAAAGTACATACAATTTAATATGTCTTATTTAAAATATTACCTTTAATATTTTTTATAAGTATACGTACAATATTTAATTAAAATTCCTAAGGCTTACAAGTCATATTTTTTAGAAACCCCCACCAAATTTGTATGGCTTTAAAACAGCCGTAACACACTTTTTATGTCACAGCCTTTACATTTATCATTCACGGAAGCTATTGGCTTAGGATCAGTCTGGAGTTCCACATCATTCATCATTCACATTCGCCCCATTCATAACTTTTTGCTAACCCAACTGAAATATCCACCTTTGCGTTCCTGTTTCTCCCAGAGAAAAAGAAGCCTAAACATTATTTGTGTTGTACTTGGCTCAGCGGAGAAAAACTGCAAATGAACTTGGGCCGAGTGGAGAAAATGGAAGGGGAGATGGTTTTTTTTTTCAGAGCTGCTCTTTTGGCCACACCGCATATTCCAGCTTAGCCACGGGTCTTTTTCTTCTCATTCTCACTTGTATTCCCTTTGTTGGCCACTGTTTTTTCTTCATTTTTTCCTATGCTAACCGAAAATATAACGCCCGGCACGTTAAGCCAATATTTTGCGGCAGCTGAAATTTATTCAAAGCTCTGCGGTGGTTTGGGTTTGGGTTTCGTTTCGCTGAATTTTTTCACGCTTCTCGCGACGAGTTAGCGAAATAAAAACAATTAACCCAAGCGAGTTGAATCAGGACAACTAGAACCACCGCAGAATAACTATGAACACCATGAACCACCTCCCACACCTTGACCAATTTAGTTTGCTGGCGAAAAAAAAAATGGCTAAAAGAGTTGGTTACCCACATTGACTCGCCACAGATTTTCCCGCTTTTTTTCTAGGCTTGTAGCAATTCCCCTGCTTTCATTCTCGCGGTATGTGGCTAGTTTTCTTTTTCACTCACATCCACATAAATATTTCACCGCTGACAGGGTGCCAACTACACGACCAGTGTCACAGACATGTTTTCGTGGGAATATTCTTAAGGGTGGAGATGGATGTGGAATAGATCTTTGGATAGATCTAGAAATATTATAAAAATTAGACAAAAAATCTCTTAAAAGTATCAATGAATATTGTGAATTATTAGCAGTAAATCTAGTAATACTTTTTCACAAAAAAAAAAAAAATAGTTTAACTTTTAAAGTTTTGTATTAAAAATATAAATAATATTTTGTAATTCGAATTTAATTTTAATACTTCCGAATGTATTATTCGTATACCTAGTAATAATAGTAAAAGTAATACAATTAGTAAAAGATATTTTATCTTATTTTTGGAAAACTTTAAGGATAAGTTTTCAGAGGCCAATATTCAAGAAGTTAATAAAAGCTCTCAATGATATTTTCCTTTAACTAAACCAGGTGAAAATTAAGGTTAAAAGCAAATGTGAAGGTTATAAAAATGCATTTTAATTGAGACGTATCCTTTTTTCCCGACAAAGAAGAGCTGGATAAAAAGGAAAAAAGGAGAATATCGAAACTGTGACTATGTTGGTATGGTATCCGTATCAAAGTATCAAGTCTAATGAGCTTACACGGCGCATACGTAATTTAAATTGAGACCACTTGTGTGCAAAATGAGCTCGAAATGCTCTATACATTCTCGAGTGGAAGGAGTTGAAAATAATGGGGGCGTGGCACTGGATTGGCGGCTGGCTGTTGCCGTCTGCTTCGTCGTTGAGCTAAATGAATAAACTTTTTCCGCGGCACACACTCTTTGGGGCGGTAAATAGTGTTAAAGTTCACACATTTGATTTCCTCTTTTTTTATTTTTCATTCCGTTTTTCATTTTTTTATAATTTTTCCGCTTTTTTCCATGAACCGCAGCTCCCCGCCTTCTTTCACACAGTCACTTGACTGTTTTTTAGCATTCACAAATTTTTTGACAACATTTGTTCCTCGCAAAATAGTTTTTCCATTATGGCGTTACACATACACATACACACCGTCTATAAAGTAGCCGAAACAACAAAAGTGTAAATTAGCTTTTGGCTGTTGTTGACGTTGTTGGGTTTTGGGCTCTCTTTTCCTAGCTGGCTGGCTGGTTGGAAAACTGCAGCAGTGGAAACGGCAGCTTCTGTTCGAGGGAAAACTTTGTCATTCGGTTTTAATAAAAACACTTGCACAATCACACTCGCCCTCGCACTCGCTCAAATGCACTTGCCTTTACACCCGCACTCGCAATTCGCTCATGTGGCACTTCATTTGCGCCGCTCGCTCGTTGCAAGTGGGAAAATGGAAAATGGGAAAGTGGCAAAAGTTCGGTTCAAGGGTTTTTCGGGGTTATTTTTCGGCTTCAGCTTTATTTAGATTGCAAGGCTCTGTGTGATGATGCTCTTGCTCCTGCTCCTTTTCCCACTCCTGATCCTCCTGCTTCTCCTGCTGCTCCTGGTGGCAGAAACCTGCTCTTGACACGCCATTGCCAACACGCCATTGCCTATCCCTGCACAGCCGCAAAGTTTATTTAGAAATTAAAAACGTTTCGGGCCCTCATGAAAGGTCCTTGAAATTACGGTTACTACAGAATAAATTACTAACGTATATAGGCCATTTTAAGCAAGTAATTAAAATCGGACAAGTGAACTTTATCGATGATGAAGAATGGGAATAGGACACTCAAGTATTTAGATCTAAAATGCAATATGACTGAGCAAGATTTGTACTTATATTTATTTAAGATATTTTAGACATGCGACAGAGGCTTTTATTAATAAAATTATTTAATACTTTTGCGTAAACTTACATTTAGTTTTCAAATTAATTCTTTGCAAAAAAACTTCAATTTTGTATAAAATAACTAAGAATAATTTTCCTCTAAAAGTCTACAAATAATTAAGCAATAAATAACAGCAAATATTTTTATTTAATATTTTTAAAAAATGTGTGTACAAATTTCAGCGATTTAAATTATTTAAAGCCTAAGAAATTAATTATTCGCCTTGTTGGCTTCAAATCTGAATGATGTTTATTTTTTGTTTACTAGTTGAAAATCAAAAAATAAAAGCCATCAGTTAGCACTTTAATGCTTTATCAATCATGCATATTTTCAAAGCTTCATGTAGCATAAAATCTGTATTGTTGTCAAGAGAAATTAATTGATTATGAGCAGTCAGCTCAGCTTCGGAGCTAAAATATTTAAGTTAGTCCAAGACAAATAAACAAGTAGAGAGAGGAGACCTGCTGAGAATTGTCACCTGAGCCTAGCTGACAGGTGTCCAAATTGATTGAATTGTCGCCGCAGCGGGTGGATATTGCACCATACATATGTGTATATGCCTTTTGTCTAGCCTACTGCTGTTTGTATTTACAAAATGCAATCAAGATCGGATCGATGGACCAAAGTGCACAGGCGAAATTGAAAATGTCGCGCCCTTTTCCCAGTCTTTTACTACCATTCTAGTGCTGAAAAATAAAATTCAACGATTTGTTGGTGCGTAAATCTGCAACTAAAGCAGCAACGCTTAAAACAACAAAAGCGCCGAATAGAGGCAACAACAATATGACTCCCTGGCCAAAAGCAGCTGTTCGTGTGCTGGCTCAAAGGATTTGTGCGGGATTTTGGCATAACGACAAAAACGAAGCGTCGCGAAAAACAAAAAAAAAATGAAAGAAATGTATAGGAAAAAAATAAGCGAGCTACAACAAAAAGGAATAACAAAATGGGAACTTTTTGGAAATTAAATTTAACCCGTAGATGCAGCAGCTCACTGGAGTGGCTGGCTAAGCGAATTTTCCCCCGGCACACAAGTTGAGCCAAGTGGCAACCCACCACCCCCACCCACTTAAACCCCTCCCCTCTCCTCAGTATAGAGAGATTTTGACAGAATTTCAAATTGAAAATGACAAACATTTTGGCTTGGGAAGGCGCCAAATCGGTTATCAGCATTATTTCCAATAAAATAAAAAGCCAGAATGAATTTTATGAAATTGCTTTTTGCACAAAATAAATAACTATTTTAGTTATACAATTAAAATGCCAAATCTTTAACATAAGACAATCAAAATTAAACAAGAACGCAAATATTTTAGAGATGTGTGAGTTATCTGATATTGGAAATCTATTGGAAAATAACAAGATGAAGTCTATTTGTGTGAGTCAAAGGTTAAAGCAAACAGAGAACGAAATGTTACTTACGAAAGGTTACTATTTTAAAGAAATTCACAGACTTACAGAAAAGTAATTTCATGTAACTTTATCAATGAATGAAATTTTAAAATAAAATTGTAATTAAAAATATATTTTGGTGTATACATAAAATGTTAATTGTACTCTAGATTGAGTGCAAAAAAATTCCAAATGTGACAAAATGAAATTTTATAAGCTTAAAAAAATATTTCTGAATGTAGAATGTAGAAACATGTTTATTTCTTTCGTTTCAAAATAAAGTTCCTAAATTTTACTCCATTAAAAATTCAAAGTTGTAGTTTTATATTGAAAATAAATATTTATAAAACATAAATACATTAAATATTCAAAGTCCTATGCGTAAGCTTTTCATTTCAATAAATGTATCGTTTTGCGTCTGTGCGCAATAAGAAATATGCGAACAGTTTAGTTCATCTCTAATCTCACACACCTGGCAAAGGACTCGCAATTTATTCTCTGCTCCTGGTCTGTCTGTCACCTTTCCGCCCAGTTCCCAGTCACCAGTTCCAGTTCCCCAGTTCTGTCTGGGCCATTTCGATTTGGGCTCTGATGCGATCCCAGTGATAGATGTACACAATTTTGCCCATTTGCATACGTAGTCAAACCATCCAAACCAAACCGAACCGAATCGAAACGAATCGAATCGAAACGCATAGGGGCGAATGCAGAGTAAGAGTCTGCAGAAGATAAGTTGAAACCAGCAAAATGATTTTCATTTCAATTATTTATTGATTGATTTGCAATTTGTAACCGACCAAAAAGCTGCACACCTGCACATATGTACATTGTACATATCGCATCAATCGACTTTCCCAGGATTGATGGGGTGTATGAGGGGGAGGCGGTATTTTCCTGTGTGGGCGTGGCAGAAAAATGCGTTTGTGTGTGTGGCGATTTGTGCAGCTGTGTTTGCCGGAGCTGCGCATATTTAATTGAAAATGTTACCGCATTTATGAAATTGTCAATATGCAATACAAACACACCCCATTGCCACACCCACACACACGCACACAAGTATGCAGGTGTTGACGACACACATTTGACATATTTACATACAATTAGTTTGTGAAATTTTTGCGCAAAAAAGAAAATGTAAATTCGCCCAACAACCGCAACGAAAATACAAAAAAAGTCTGAAACACACAAAAAAAAAATCAACAAACAAATTGAAATGGTAAAAGCGACGGCAGCAGCGGAGCAACTTTTATGGTTTTCTCCTCTCGCTACAAATGCCACACCAACAACAATGGGAAGGAAAACAAAATTTCGGAAAAATGCATAAATAATATATGTATTAGCATAGATTGGTAGCCATTCAATTAGCGTGTGTAATAATAATTGAATCGTTTGCAGCTCAAAAATAAACTGAAAATGTGTGCGTTGTTTGACACGAAAATTCGAAAGCGTTTTAATAAGGGTTACTTTACACTAGGGCAATGTGACATATAAAAGCTTTCTCTATCCCTAACTTTATAAATAAAGTTAATTTAAACAGGTATTTTTGGGTCGGTCATAAATTTGTTGAAATAATTTTGTGAGATTTTAAACTTGTTACAATATTTATATAAAAGCCAACATCTATAAATATTCTTGGTATTTAAAAGATTAAAAAACATAAAATGAGTCCTCACATTTCTCAATAATATTCATAAAAATATTAAAAATCTGTTTTCATTTTAAAAGATGTTAAATTTTAATATTAAATGCAAAAATAAGAAAAGTTCTTTAGATTGTGTTTTATTTTTAGAAGAACTTAAAAGAAGTCCAAGTATTAAAAGCAAAATTTAGAAAAGTTCTTTAGATTGTGTTTTATTTTTAGAAGAACTTAAAAGAAGTCCAAGTATTAAAAGCAAAATTTAGAAAAGTTCTTTGTACTTGTAAGAAAACAAATACTTGAAGATCTAAATAAAGAACCCGCACCTAATTACCTAAAACATCCACCCAACACACATCCCTCTCGCCATGAAGATCCAGCAAAGTGGCCAAAGTGCGGACTGCAGCGTTCCCACTATCGAGTAACTTCTTTAGAATTGGCCAAACATCCGACTGCCACATAACACTTATCAAAAAGGGCTTTATAGCGGGATAGCATTCGATGAGCTTCAGAAGAACACACAGGACATTTCGTAAAAGTTGAACCGGTAGTTGGGTATGTAGCATCTGGCAGAGCACATGATAGCCACTGAATCGGATGAAAATGGGAAAGTTTTTCGGTTCCAAGTGCATGGCCAAACTGGCCAGGGTCCATCCTGCTGCGCTTCGCACCTCAGCCTCCTGTTCCCGCCCACTGGCACACTGAATGACCTTGGGAATGAGTCGCAGCATCATCCCCGTTCTTATACACCTATTATCGATGATACCGCCCAGCAGCTGAAGGATCATGACTCGGATTTCCACGGGTCCCGAAAGGAACAAGTCGTTGATATAGAGGATGATACGCTTGGGAAAGCGATACAGTAGATGTTTCCGCCTTTTGCAGGGCTGCATGCAGGAGTTGGCCAACACGAAGATGGCCTCTCGCTTGAGTTCTGTCAGAGGACTTAGGACGAAGGGGGCCACACGACTGAGGAGACCCGAATGGATCATCACAGGAAGCATAACCGAGTTATATTCGGAGACCAAACGGGCGAGTCTCAAAAGGGGCAGCAGTATGTCCACATCTCTATTGGGAACTAGGAGTTTACTCAAAGTAACGGCTATTCCCATGATCGCACTCTTCTTGGGACCCGGAACTTTGTACCTGAGCAACTGGTATAGCAACCATATGATCTGAGCCAAAAGAGCCTTGTACTTGTTCAGCTCCTTGCGATGGGGATTCATAAGCTTTAGGAGGGCCTTGAGTATTCCCTTGTCGATAATGGCATCACGTATACGCCAACCGGCCAGAATCAAGTTGCTGATCAAGGAAAGTGAAGTGCGGATAATGAGCTCCCTTGTATTTGGTGTTTCCAGGAGCTCCTTCAGCAAATGGAGTATATTAGTGTTCATGGCCAGGTAGTTGAGATCCCATTCGCTGCAGTGGGTAGTTAGTTCGTGAAAGACTCTCAGGGACTTTACACATTTGCGAGGCTCCTTAGAAAACGTTGGCACTGTCAGATAGACGAGAAGCCCATCAACCAGTTTCCCGCGCCAAAAGAGTTCCATATTTGAGAGTAAATCATTAGCATAGTTTCGAGCCGATTTCTCCGAATTGTCCATCACACTGAACTCTACTAGCTTCAAACATACGGCACTCACGACTTCTGATTTCATCGTGCAGTTCTTAATAATAATATAAGAGTGTTTAAAGAGTTTAACTAAATTAGAGGGTTTTTGAAAGAATATTTGTAGTAATTGTGACTAAGTTTTGTTGATAAATCTTTTTTCCTTTCTTATTTCACTTTGAAATAACAAACGACAACTACTTTGCTATTTGATATAGAGCTCGAAAATTATCGATACTTTCGATATTTTAACAATATTGATTCGATAAAACATTTATGTGTGGTTTTCTTAAACTAAAATCAGAACAGGTTATAAATTTTTAAATCTGTGTGTATATTGTATGTACCTTTAAAGGACATGTGATATTTTTAATCTACTCATTTTACTTAATCTTCAGGATTTTTAAATTCGGCTTGGCTTATTTTCCTTGGCTCCTGCACTAAGGGAATCCGCATAAAGGGAATTGGTTTAAGATTTCAACCTCTTAGCTTTCAAAGCGCAAGGACGATGCCAGTGCACTTGGGCACTTGAGAGTTTTCTTGGCTAATTTCTTAAAGCCCATGACCACAGCTCCTTGGATCGCTTAATTGGCTTGACTCACTGTCTCACTGCCGCCGAGAACACCACGACAACAAATCCCAAGTGCCACGCCTCCCGTTCGCCCCCTTTTCGGTTGGCCTTATTAAATTTACAATTGCATGGATTATGTCAGAACTCTGGCAGTGTTAAGCAGCTCAGCTGAGGCTCAATGTAGTCACTCCACTTCGATTTTTGCTGTCAGCCTCCTCGATTCCTTTCCACTCCCCCTCATTTCCCACCCCTTAAGATCCTTCGATTCGATGGATGGCTTGGAGAGCTATCCTAAAGAGCTTTAAATGCCAATCAGGACTTTGCTGTGATTGTCTGTGTGTTTGGGTGGGTGTTTATTCGGGATGGAGCACCGCCTCCTCCATCTCCTTCGACCCTTCGAGGCTAAAGTGGCAGAATATCTACAATCTCAGTCTCGGCCAGTTGATAATTAATAAATTTCTTGCTTCAGTCTTAAGCCCAGCACGCTGTCTCTGTGTGTGTTTGTACTTATGTATTTGCCGGGTATGTGTTTCTCGGATTATGTGTTTTATTTTGCTTCACATTGGGATATAAAGTTGGGAATTTCGTTTTTTGGATATGACACTTGAGCTTTAAATTTGTGAAAATAATATGAAGAAAAACAGAAAATAATTTTCCAACTTTAAATTGTAACTAAGTAATTAAATACTTAAATTAATTTTTGTGTTTTTCAGATTTTTGATAAATGATTTAAAAAAGTTTTTCCAATTAAATTAAAACTTTTTATCCGTTTTATTATAAATACCATTTAATAACATTTTTGACAGTATTATAAAAATCAAGTTTTATTTTTATCCATTTCTAACAACAATAAATTTTATTTCTGCCAAGAGCCTTTCAAAAGTACTTAAAACTTATTATAATAATGTCTTGTAATTCTGGGAAATTTATTTGTAACTTTTTTTTGCCAATATACTATTAATATTTGTTATTTACCAGAGTATTTCTAATCTCGTGGTCCAGTATTTCATCAATATCTTACGAAAGTAGTGCTGTCTTTCATTTTTATTCGTACATGTCTCTTTTTTGAACATGTCGCACACCACACTTTATTCGGTCGCTTGTCATTTGTCTCACGTTTCTTAATTAGCTGCAGGATAATGGGCTTCGTGCACATGTCGCAGGTAAACAAAAAGAAAATTCGATGCTGTGTCACGAAATGCTGCGACGCTTCACCTTGAATATGCTGCGGGGAGAATGTTTTCCCAATTAATCGCAAAGTAATTGAAATATTTCATTAAAATCTGAGCGTTGTGCTGTGAGCTATGAGACAAAAGTTTCTTTAAAAATACTCCCAAACAACCGAAGAAAAAGGGGGGAAATTCGAGACAGGATTATAAATCAATTTGGGAAGCCGACCAGGAGTAAGCAAAACGTAACGGAAGCAAAATATAATCGAAAAAGGGAAAAGTGAGAGAAAAAGTTTACCCAAAAAATCGACTTTAAGCTGATTTGCATTCCCCTTTTCCCCTCAAGTAACCACTTCCTATATTTAGCACAATATATATTTCTTATATGTACATAAGTCTGCCGGTTTAGGCGTTGCTGATTTGTTTTGCCTGCCATTAGGTTTTCTCTTCTCCTCTGGCTATTGAATTTCATTGTGCTGTTCCCGGTGCCGTAATAAATTTAATATGGGTCATTTGTATGACATTGTATCTGCTATCCCACTTGCTCCCAAATCTTCCCTTTTCCTCCCTTCTTTTGTTTTTCCTTTTTCTCGTTTTTCCCCAAAACCTCGTACCTTTCTCTCTTGCCTTTCTTTTTTTTGGTCATTTCCCATCGTCTATCACACTGTATATGTTTTTGCGGTGACCGTCGTAGGTCGATTGAAAGATTTGTTTTCGAGTATTGATTACAAAATGGAAACTTGGCAAATAAATCATACAGATGTCTGCCATTTGGGAGAATCTTAAATTTGATGCTAAAATTCTTAGTAAAATAAGCAGGGCATATTTTTTGGCGTATGAAAAAGTGAGTTGGTTGATAGAAATAATAATAAATAGAATTTACGATTAACGTAAACCTTCTTTTATTTAATTTATTAAGATGGTTAAAACACATTCTGTTTTAAAATATATTAGAGCTTGAAAAAATAAGTACATTTTCCTTTTTTTTGAAACGACATTGCGAAAATATTGAAAATATCGATAACTTTCAAGCTCAAGCTATTTAAATTTAAATAATATGTGCAATTTGTTTTCAGAGTTAACTAATACTTTAAATAGGCATATTATTTCTTTACCCTTCATGGTTTTTACATGATTTTAAGACCACCCCTCGCCGTGAATTTCGGCCGTGTCCTGTTTTGCCTGCGCTTCATCTTGTGTTTTTCCCGTCGCTGTCGTCGGCGTTGCTGCTAATTCTGTTTTTGCTTGGGTTATTTGGCCAAAGCGCAAAAAAGGAGCGTTGGGAAAAACCAAGAGAAGGCCCGCCAACAAAAGGCGCAACAAAGCGTGAGCTGGCGGGGGGCGTGGCGGGGGCATGGGCAGGGGGATAACCCCCCTTTCGTCCCTTTTACTTGTCTTTCTGCCAATGACATGTTGCAAATTAAAAAAGGGTATATGCCTGAACAATCTTGGTTGCGGTTGCCCTCTGTCGACACAGAAGAGTTTCGGGGTCAAGCCATGGCATTGCCCAAAGTCCAGAGTCCACAAACGAGAGTCCAGAGTCCAAAATCCGGAGGCCAAAGGCTCGGTAACAGCATTTTAATGATGCCCGTTTTTTGTTTTCCACCCTGTCGCCGTGGTTTTGGCCCTACAAAAACAATCGACCATATACATAATTTGATGACAAACAATTTGGTAGCTACAACGATGTGTCTCTCTCCTATTCAAAGTTATTGCTGGCAAGCTCTTGAACTTCGTCCCCTTGGAGGACGACTTGCCAGCTATGTTGGCAGTTTTGAAGAGATGAAAAGGCACGAGAAATATGCCAGCGAAAACATCAACAGCAGCTCAAAACTTCTTAGTTAGCTTTCCCTGCTCTTTTCCCTGAGAATTTCCACCCCCTCCCCGCAGCTGAGTAAAGTATAGTGACTAAAGACCGGCGAAGGAAGTTAAGTGGAATTTAATAAATGTTCCCTTTTTAACTTTACCTAACATTACTTTGAAGTTATTCCTGCAGTCGGTTTCTTAGTCAACTTCAAGGGAAAAAGCTGCCCCAGAAATGGAAGGCGGAAAATCTGTCAACCATTTTCGGGGCTAAGAACCATCTTAGATGCTATTTGCTTATTGATAATCACTAATTGGAGAGCAAGAGTAAATAATAATTGTTAGGTAAATACATTTCGCATTTTCCAGGAATCCATTGGCAGAATTTCAGTATGGAATTCTGAAGAATATAAGTAAATAAATCATGAAATAAAAAATAAATTATCTTTAAAATTGAGCTTTAAAATATATCGACACTTTTCTATTTCTCGATATTTAATTTGTGTTTTCCCATCAAAACATTTTTATTAACAAATCAATGTCAAAATATCGAAAATACTAATAATTTAAAAGCTCTGTTCGATATTTAATTAGTGTTTTCCCTTTAGAACATCTATATTATCAAATCGATGTTGTCAAAATATCGAAAATATCGATAATTTTAAAGCTCTTCTTAAGATCCCCTGATTTGCTTACATAAACCCCAGAGCGTGTCAATCCAAAGTGCCTGTAATGGAAAGTTAAAACCGGGTCAAGATCCAATGCAATTGAGACAACACGACAACAAAGCCTGTCGAATCTGGGGAATCCAAAGGGGAATCCAAAGGGAAATCCAAAGGGGAATCCATGGCCCCGGGAACATTTGGCAGTCCTTGACCCGAGTTGCCTTCGATTATGCCATTTAGCAGTGCAAATAAATACAATTGCCGCCTTGTGTCTCGATTTCAATTGAGTGGGTAAATGAGGTTGACGGTGGGTGAGGATGATATGGTGGAGCTCCTCCATGGAGGTGGAACTAAGATAAACAACAGCGAAAGGAAGGATGTAACTTGGCAAGCAAGCAAGAGGAACTCACGACGGGCTTTTGTTATTTTTAACAGCAATTTCCAAGAAAAACAAAAAGATATGTCTAAGCGAGGAGCAGAGCTGCTTTTCTCAGTTGTGTGTTGTTGCAGCTGAGCGAAAATATATTTGCCGCCATATTTTGAGACAATATCCCTCACATTTGGGAAGCTCCAGCTCCTCTTTCCTTATATGTGAAGCAAGCAACACTCATACTCGCGTGTGTTTCAGTGTGTGCGAAAGCTACGCATTGTGCTTCCGTTTCCGCTTTGTTGAACTCCACTTGTTTACTCGATTTAAGGAAATATTACCGGCACAAACAAACAAACAACAAAGTGCAACAACATCCAAGGTCTGTTCCAGGCAGACAAAGCGGATATAGATCTCCTCGCCGCGTCTCCCAGGTCAGTTTCCGCCCCTCCCCTCCTTAACTAAGGGATGGTATAGGGGTAGCATACCCACCTATATGACTGTGTGCGCCCAACAGACAAGTCATAAGTTTTTACGGTTCGTTGCAGACAAGTAGTAAGAAATTTTTATGCTTCCCAACTTTCTGTAATAACTCCAACACAAAAAGAAGGGTGAAAAATTGGCAAAAAACCCGCCAGGGCAAAACCGATGCATAAATGCCCTAGGTAAAAGTAGAAAAAAGAATTAAATTTAAACAAGTGTTACAATGAATAAATTATAAATGAATGGCGAAGTGAGCGCTGTGTATTTACAAAGTGCAAATTTTTTCAAAGCACTTGCAGGTGAATGTGGAGTGTAAAAAAAATTATCAGCATAATAGCGGTAGATTTACATTTATACCCAGATATTTGCATGCATTCAAATGTAATTTAGTGTTTTAATTTGATTACAGGCTGTGAAAAAATAATGAGTGTACTCTTATTGTAAAAAATTATCATAATATTTATGAATTATTGAGTTCACATTTGATTGAGCTTTTTGTGAAGGTTTTATAGATATAAATATGGGTAATTGGCTTGAGGGCAAGTTGTAATATTTACAAATATTTTTGGGTGGAAATAAAAATATTTAAAGTTTTTTTTACTTTTGGGATATCTTTAGCTGCTTAACCTATTGTAATTTTAATCAGATTACTTTTGAATATGATAAATAGATTTGTGAACTAAGACTTTATAAGATTCCCAAAAATCCTTCATATATCTTTGTTTTAGTTTTTATAAAATAATATAAAAACATTTTTCCCGTAAATTTGGCTAAATACATTTCATTGATAAATATGTCATACTTTGTTTTTCACACCTTGCCTCGAGGAAAACTATCAAGCATAGAGTAGATCCTTAAGGGCTGCACGAAAAGGCGAAAACTTGAACTGGGAATTGCTGAAGATGGAGGATGTTAGGGCGGCGTGCTTATGCATATGGGAGGGGGGTGGGGGTTTTCGTAGCAGGTGCCTCATAAGTTGCAGCTGAGCGGATATTTTGTACTCGAGTGGAGCTGCAGTGGGTGGTGGCTGGATGGCACGATGGCAAAAGCGGAACAAAGCTGCAAACAGACTGAGGCAAATTAAGTGGCAAATAAACAGAACCTTACTCGCCTTATATTCCTTTGGTTTCGCTTGTGCTCATGCTTATTTTTCCGCTTGCTCGGCCCTTTGAGGCGGCATAAAAAATGCATAACGAGCTTTAAAGTGGTTCGGCATTTTAAAAAATTTAAACGATTCCCCTTATCCTGAAACGTAGTCTCTTTCCCTCTCTGCACATAAACATAAAAAATTCGCTTTATTGTCAATTTTAATACGTTTTTGCATTTTATGCGATTTGCTCGAGAGAAGTTTGGTGGGTTGGTGTATAATCCTTTTTGCCTTTTGTCATAAAACCAAAAAAAAAAAAGAAAAAAAATAAAAGAAAGGAAAAGGAAGTGGCTGACTTTACGAGCTTTGGCTTTTTGCCCTTTTGACATGACATTCAACAGATTTACGTGCGCTCGTGCCTAATTTAAGGATAAAGTAGCGCATCAGGATGCGCAGGATGTCAGAGTCAGAGATTTTTGTTCTTAACCTTTCTGGCATTTAATCGAATTTTATGCATAAAATAGCAATTCCCCGCTCACCGCGTTTCCTGCTTCATTGCTTTGATCCAGTCAACTCATCTCATTTCAATCCTTCCGCTCACTGGCAGCCACTTAAAGGGATTAAAAACTTTTCAATATAATAATGTCATTTTAAATTGACAGTGAAATCAACTGACGAGGCTGTAACACTGAAATGTTTGTTCGCACAGCCTGTGAGCCTTTTGTGTCGTCGAAAGGGCTTTGGCCTTTGGCCCAATCGCTCTCATATATGAGAGGACCCCTCTAAGCCGCTTACGCATTACGAAAACTTAACTTTTGAGCCATTTAAATCACTGTTTCGATGGAGATCGTGATGGGCAAAGGGGAAAAGACGGAATGATGACGGGATTCTGGCATCAATTACAGCGACAAGCGGCGGCAGTTGGCCTAATAATGCAGAAAATGCCAAACAAAGTGTTTAACGTTGTCAATTTAACAACCTCGAGCGCTTTTTTATGGGCATTCCCACCCAACCCGTATCCCTCGTTCTCGCATCCTTGTATCAGGGTCGGACCCCGACCCCTTACTCCTTACTGGTATCTTCCCGCTTTTTCAACTGCTAACCAAAACAAAACAACAAAAGACAGCAACAAGCATCAGTAAGGAGCAAAGTTAAACAAAGGCCATAAAAGCACAGTGGACGGGATTAGGCAGAGATATTGGGATTATCCAAAAATATATTTATTTTTTGTGGCCTGAAAGTAAGCAGGCCGAAATGAAACATAAAACAAATTTATTAAACATTTTATGAAAGCACCAACCCCCATGTTATACTTCAATATTTAATATTTAAACTGATCATTAGTTCTAACATAATTATAAAAAAAATTCTGGCAATGACATGAACTACATTTTTGTTTTTTTTTAATATTTTTTTTTAAATGAAATGAAAGTGTTATAAAGTTTTATAGAATTTGTAAATTGTTAACATAATTTTAAATAATATTTCTGTATGTCCTTTTTTACCCATTGACTGTTTTTATTTCCATAATGTCTTTTACGGAACACTTTGAAGGAAAAATAAATATTGTTTCTTTGTACCATTTATACCCATTTTCATTTTCACTAAAGATCCTATTTTTCCATCCATAAAATTATGACAATCAGACACATATGAGTGTTCATCCGATTTTCCGCCCAACTTGCTCCACTGTGCGACGCACACAAAAGCGATTTGCCCGCGCGGGAGACGCAGCATAAGCCGGATGGCGAGTGGGTTTCTGGCAGGGAGGTAGGAGGGGTGGATACTCCGGCTCCGGTTCGAGCTCCAGATCCCAGATCCCAGACTTTGGGCTCCTGGCACGCCGCAGATGCTCAGCCACCCACACACACACATGGCCAGGCACGCACACAACGACCACTCGCACTCACACTCACACACTGGTGCAGCCCACCGCAGAGACACGCGCCGGCAGACAACACACATGTTAACATAAACGTCAAACACACAAAGGCCGTCCGCGAAATGGGAAACGGGTGGTGGGGATGGGGGGAGGGGGTCTCTGCGGAGGAGTATAGGTAATCGAGGTGGAGTGCAGCCATGGAACTGAACTACTAGGCTCTGGAAAAGTCGTAAGCAGCGGGCTCCCGTCTAAATGGCCGTTCTAGTTGCGATTATCTTTTCCGAATAAATACAGGGGGCATTCGTTAAAATGAAAAAACTGTAAGAACAAACGTAAAAAATAAAAAAAACCTTAGAGCGAACTGCACGGGAATCTCTAAACAAAACAATTATCTTTTTTAGTTTAATATTTAATAGTATTCCCAACAAATTATGTCACAAAAACCATTGCATACTTTCCAGAGACAACTTTAATAAGTACTTCCAAAATCATTTTGGGGACCATTTTTTTCTCATCATCTTTTAAGATCTGTCTAGAAATACTTTTGCGATATTAAGACAGAGTAAATTGCATTAATTCCTTGAAATTACAAAGAAATATAATGAACAGTGTGATACGAAATAAGAATATTGAATCTTTACGTGGAAAAAGTTTTCGATGTGTGGTGCTTAGTATTTGTATAGTGGGATGTATAACCCTTCATTGTGCTAGTTACATTTGTCCTTGGTTTTAAAATTCATGAAAAATAGGCGAGAATTAAAAGCACTGAAATAAGCACAATCGTGCTTATCGAATGACCACTGCGCAACCGGGCTCGGAAAGCAGTGAGACGTTAAGACGATTCTATTTTGGCAATTGATTGCCGTTTTTCTTCAGCGGCAAATTTCTCTCTTGTGTATTGCCGTGTATGTGTATGTGGATGTGGATGTGCCGAGAGTGTGTGCGAATCGTGATTGCTATCTATATCCATGGCTACGCCGGCGTTATTGTTCTTGCTGATGACCAGCACCATCCTACATCCTATACTCCTTCCACATCCTACATTCATCCCACTTCAGAAGTGGGACTGGGCACCTGGTCCTTGAAGGGCGTGGTTGTACTACTGTTCCTGCGATATCCATACAGTACATTAAGCTAACTAATGATGCATGCCGCAGACAACAACAAGAACAACAACTAGAACAACAAGGGCCAACAATGTGGAAAACAACAACGCGGACAACTTAAGCTGGGCAGATAAAAAATTATGAACGCAAATCCTCTCATCCACAGCTCGGGATGGCCAGGATAGCTAGGATATTCAGGATATCCAAGGACACGGCAGAGCGGAGTTAATTGAAGTCATAAAAAAAGCAAAGACAACAAACACCAGTAGCAGCTAGAAAAACATCTTTATCAGCTTTTCGTCCGCATTGTTGGTGCGTGTGAATTGCTCCCCTGGTCTTTGTATGTTTATATGGCCAGTGATAAGGAGATTTGTCATGGAACCCGAAGAGAGAACAGCATCCAGAGATTATACTTTATATACTACAAGAACACTTAACCATTTTTTCCCTCAATTTCATGCTCTTTGTATCTCACTCTCAGTGTTTATGCGGTCCATTGTCAGCTATCGACAGCCGCATAAAATTTAAGTATCTCGCATAAATTGAATTGTCCTGCAGATAGCTCCAATGATCAAAGACAGAATAAACTAAGCAAATGGACAATTAAAGTTTGCCGCAACAATGGATTAGTAAGGCATACTTACACCCTTTAAAAAGGATAACACAATATTTTTACTTCCCAACCTTTCAAGAAATATATTATTATCTTAACTGGATAGCTTATATTTTAATCACCCATCACAAACTATACTTAACAATTATAGCACTGCCAATCCTTGATTTCTTGGTCGCACTTCAAATACATTTTATTAATAACCTTTTTTGATGAAGTCACCATAAATCTGCCTTAATATTTGTAAACATAAATCAGTTTAGAAGAAATTTTCCCAAGTAAAATGTATCTGTTTATTATCATATATATTTTAATGTAACATTTAGGAACTTTTTTCAAATTGTACTAATGAAAAGGGTTCGTAGCTTCTGCAGTTGAGTAACTTTAACCCCACAAACGTATACCAAGTGGATGTGGCATTATAATGTTGTGTCACATAAGATATATCAATGGGGAAACAAACATTTTGAGTGGTATTAATTATTCAAAGGCCTGAAATGGAAAGCCATGTTGTACACAAGTATGTACTCCATATTTTCAGTTGGACTGCATTATAACCGAGAGTGTCCTGCACACAAAGGCTTTCATGTACACCAATACTTTGCCGAGAAGAAGGATAAAAATGTATGTGTTTCGTTACATTTCACATCACTTTGTGTGGGCGGTTGACCAAACACAAGTATTGCATGCAGATAGCTAAAAACTGCCCACAAAACAAGGGACAACAATGGATCAGGAAGCTCAAAAAATATGTTTTCAAAATGCTGGGCATGTTAAGCTAAAAGAATAATTCGCTAAAAATATATTGGTACTTTAAATTTCTAGCACCATAAAAGCTTCTCGGTCACTTCGAAATAAGCTGATTGAATAAAATAATTGGATTAAGAACTTGAGCAAATATAATATGATTAGGCTTAAAATGTTTTCTATAACGTTGCTGAAGTGAATCTTAAATGCTTATTATACAATCGAATTATTTGTGTTTTGAATCTAATTATTTGCGCAAGCCTAAAAATAACTAATGGGTAAACAAACTGGTGTTCATATGCCATTTTTTGCCCAGTTTCTAATTGTTAATGCAAACAAGGACTAATAAAACATGAAAAACTATTATTTGGTTAGTGTTTTTATTTTTTTTGTTTTTTTTTCTATTTAAGTACCGTTTTAGTGAACACAAACACCAACAATGCATTTGAATGGTCCTTCAAGCCAGAAACGCCCAGCAATTCCACCGAATGTTCTGTTTGTTCTTCGAGGGGTCGAGTGGATGGAAGGGTATGGGGTTTTCCGAGGGTTCAGATGGAGTGACATAAATGTGAATGAGTTGAAGTTAAAGTGTGCGAAACGGTTGCTCCAAGTGTAAGCTGCTGCCCCAAACAATAATAATCTTGATTGCCCCTTTCGCCCCGCCCTTTCGGCTACTCCCATCCCATTTCATATATCCATCCGTCTGGCTGCCGGCTGTTTATTCCAACAGAAGCAACATGTCCCCAGACGATTATTGCCCGTCCATCCGTCTGCTTTTGGCCAGTTGGATTGCGAGTGCATCTGTTTGGCAATTGATGTGTAACTGTAACTGACCAACAAACGTCGGACGTCTTTTTGGCTGTCTATTTAGCCCAGTGATTTACCCGTCTCGCCCTTCGCCATTCGCCCTCCGCCCTTCGTAATCAATTTCCCTGCCAAGTGTGTCTATATGCCCAGCATACAGCTCTCGATTTTGACCCGAAGCGGCCTGATTTCCGTTCCGGCTGCGTTTTATGCCCATTCCACTGCCACTTCCGGTTCCGTTCTGTTGTCCAACTAATTGGCTGCTTAACAGCAAAAGCAAAAGCAACAGCAGCAGCAAAAGCAGCTCAACTGTCCAAAAGCCGACTGCCAAGTGTCTGTGGCCAAAAACGATTGTGCAATTTCAATTAAGATTATCACATGCATTTAATAAAGCACTTAATACACTTATCGGTCGGTATGTCTGGCATATTTAAATAGAATTCGATTGTGGGGGACAATTAACTCAAAGGTTGGCTAAAATTAAAGCTTATCCTTTTATTAAGAGACAAAAGATGTGACCTAAGAAAATATAAAAAAATGCAAAAGCTATTTTGTAGTGTTTTTTAATATATGTCGAATGTAAAAAAAAATTTTAAATCGGACCATTCATTAAAAAGTTATGAGTAAATAATGCATTTTCAAGCGACTGCTTGCTTAACTGCTTTCAAATCTCCATCTCTCTCAAACGCATTCAGCTGAGTGTTCTGAGCTTTCTTTCTTGTTTTGTTTGCTTATAAAATATAGTATTGTGAAAGAAATCTATAAAATGTGGTGAAAAACAAAAGTTAAATCAAGAAAATATCTCTTAAATCTACAAGTTCTGTTTTCCACTTCCACTTAACCCTTTTAGATACGAATCTAAATTTATTACATGTGTCTTGCATTTACGCTGTTCGAGTAGTTTTAATTTCATTGTTTTTCGGGGAAAACATGTAATTTAATAAAGTGGTAAAAGTGCAGTTATTCGGCAAACATGATATGCCAAGCGCCGCTGCCCCGCAGCCCTCGAAAATCAATTGCGGTTGTTCGTGTAACTATTTGGTTCACTGGCCACTGGAGCAGGGGATTCAGTGGGAATCAGGGGGAGTGGGTGACGGGAAGTGGGAGTGTGAAACGGTGGATCGGGAGCGGAAACGGGAGCGGGATTTGCCGGACGAGAGGAGCACGTGGCGGCACTTCATGCAATTCACATGAGCGGTCCACAGCTGTTCGCCTTTGGTCAGCAGAGTGCAGCAGGACTCTCGAAAATGGGAGGGATGGGATGGCCAGGATGGCATGTCCTTCGTTGCGTTGTATGTAAATGAGATATTTTGCGGTCTGGGGCTGCCGTGGGTGGGCGACGAGGCACGTACAAATTCAAATGCGGTTGAAATCTGCATTAACTATTGCAATTAGTGCGAAATTTTGTATAAATTATGTAAAGAATAGTTTTTGGCACAGAGTTTTCTATGAACTACGACGACTGCTGTGTTGCTGGTTAGATTTTGTGTTGGAAAAATATTTTAGCCAAATGGTTTGTTCATTTGCCTGCTTAATGTGTACATATTTGTGGGCGTGACGTGGAGTTGTTGGCCATTCGGCTGCCAGTTGGCTGTTGCATTATGCAATTGAATTTAAAATCTAATAATAGCAGGAGCGACACCTATCGAATTGCCAGGCGAAGCCGCTTAATTGTAGCTTTTAAATTATTTGAATTTTTGCCTTGAAACAAGAAACTATAATTTTAAAAAGTAACACAATTTTAACTGGGGTATATTTTCCATAGTAAGTTATTTTATAAATTATGTTTTAAATCTTCATCAACAATTTAAAATAAATAGGAAAATATTGAAAAAGTAAAATATTTAAATAAATTGTAGGCGTTGATAATATAAATACTTTACATTTTATTTTATTATTTAAACTTGCACTTTCAAGTAAATAGGAAAATTTAAAAATATTTAATATGTGGTATTTAACATGGTAAAATATTTAATAAATAATGGTAAAATAATTAAATACTACATTTTTATTTATTTTTTAAAGTAACAATTTCAAGTAAATACGGAAATATATAAAATTTAAAAATATTTGATATATTTGAATTAATAGCCTACAATAACAATAAAAATGTTCAATATTTCTTTTTATTTTTGTTCCATATATGAATGAGAGTTATATTAATGTGAGTAATAATAACAATAATAGGCTTACAAAATGTTTAAATAATTAATTTTCTTTTGTCATTCTATGTACATCATGATCCTTATCAATTGAGACCCAACATGAACCCAACCTCATGAGCACACTTAAGCACTATTTATAGATTTCATCAGATGACTGCTGTTTTTATTTTCCGTCACTCACGCCAAATAGGATTCATTATTTGTGAACAATGTTGCGTATGCGTGATATTTGGCTGTCTATCTTTTGCACATTTGCTCAATGAGCACTCACTTTTTCGTTTGTTTGTTTGTCTGCGTGGGTGAGCTTTCCCCCCCCCTTGTTTGTTGTAAACTTAATTTAGATGTGCAATTAAATTTTAATTAGGCTGCCTCTTCTATTTCCATTTGCCCACAAGAGGGGAATTAGAGGAGGAGCCGATGTATATTTCTAGTTCTATATATCGAAATACCTTTAATTAGGCAACGTTCATTTCGGGGGCTTTCGTGCTATTATACCCTTGATGTGTGCGCTTTAATTTGTTTTTCTCGTCGACTGTTTGTTCCGCTTTCGAAAGCATTTCCAGTGCTCTGTGGTATTTGGTAGTAAACCCACCGCCCCCGGGCCTTCATCTATAGAACAACCTTTAGCTGGTAGCTATTCCCATTTAACTGTAATCAATTAATTCATTATTATTCGTATTCTGCTTTCGAAAAACCTGCCACTTTGCTTTATTGCATGTTGAAGTAGTTTTTCATTATTGGCTCTACCTTGTTGCACACAGTTTGGCGATGAGTTCACAGGGGCGGGGTTGAAAGGGGGTTCTTCCAGGGGCAAATGCACAAACTTGTCGGCAAGTTTTCCAAGGTAATTCACAGGCAACTTGGCTCTGCTTCTTTTATTCCTCTCTCCGTTCAATTTCAGTTTGGTTGAAGGCCTCTGGGGTAACATTCCAAACAAGATAGCTGAACCAGAACAACTGAGGCGAAATCTTTTAGCCTTTAAAGGAGCTCAGCTCGGCCGACGTGCTTTCTGATAGCTTTGTGGATGGAAGGGAACTTGAGACGATCACTTTGGCCAGTCAGATAAATATAATTGATATTTAAATAACTGGGGCTTTTGGTATTTCATTTACAATATTTTACGTAAACTATTTAATAAATAGATTTAGAGGGTATAAGATAATATTATCGTTTAAATAATTTTATTAAAAAAAAAAAGAAAACATAAATGTATAAATTTAAAGATTTAAATATTATCTTGGCATTCATGCTTAATAATTTTAAAATTCTGAGTAAGATTTATAAGACTAGAAGATTAAAATAGCCTGTAAAATATTTAATAAATTCTACAAATTGCTTTACAGTTCTTCAACATACATATATCTTCTTGAATATTTTAAAGGTTTTAAATATTTGTGACCATTTGGTATACTTGGATTTTATAGCCACCTGAAATATTTCAAAAATCGAAAGAAATTCAATAAAATCATGTTAGAAAGTGTACTCAACCGCGATTTATTCCGATAACAATAAACAGGTGTTGATATTGTGTTTTTATCCGACAAGTGTCCTGCATTGGAAAACCTGTTCTTTCGATTTGAACAGAAGTAAAGGAAACTTGTACAACTTGTACCGATTGTCCTATATTCCGGCACACATCGAATGCCGTTTTTATTGTCGCTGCCATTTTCATTACATTAACCGTTTGCCAAAGCATTCAAGTTGCCAACTCCCGACTGTTTTTTCGCCACCCACCGCAATGCGCATCGTTTACCTGCTTTTTTCTGCCTTTTTCTGTTTTTGTTTGTATTATTATGCCAGTTACTGCTGTTATTTTATTTTTTCCCTCTTTTTTCGCTGCCTTTGCAACTGTTTTACTGCGTCGTTTGTTGATTTTCCAGTTTGTGATGCTGCCATTGATGCGACAACCCCCTGTGAGCCCGCTAATCCAGGTGAAGGGGGAAAAAGTTTAGCGCTTTTGTCGTTAAAAACGTTACAAGTGTATAAGAAAAGGAGAATCATCAGCGACTGAAGTTGCTGCTGAGTGGGCACAACTA